>NW_016107487.1:78936-106131 GCF_001604975.1 Cebus imitator | reverse complement strand
AAAAAAAGCCTGGTGTGGTGGTGTGACTGTGATCCCAGCTGCTTGGGAGGCTGAGGTGGGAGGATTGCTTGAGCCCAGGAGGTTGAGGCTACAGTGAGCCATGATCACATCATTGCACTCCAGCCTGGGGGACAGAGACAGACCCTGTCTTCAAACAAACCAAAAAGAAATCAAATTGCTATCTCTGACTCTGGCTTCCTGCCCTATTGCTAGGAGTCCATCCTCAGCCCTGTTTTTCTTAAATGATTATATTCAGTTATTCAGTATCTCTATTTAGTCTACCCTCCGCCTACCATGGGAATAAATTGCATTCCTTAATGACAATTTGTTATTTTCTATCAAAATTTGCAGTTGCAAGTGTTGGGGGTGGGGGTTGTTTTGCACACAGGCAGAACTTTTGAAACAGATGCAGCGAGCTTTACTCAGAAAAAGAGATGCTCATCGCCAGCAGCTGATGCAGGGCCTCCACCCCCCCACACGATGTTGGAGCAACTACACCTGATAATCTACTTTGCTGTGTAGGCTGATCTCTGGGAAATGTTTGCTTTTCTTTAGGCTTTCATAAATATTCAAAATAGTTTCTCATCATCACTTTCCCCAACTCCTGTGGTGTCTGGGACACCACAGGGCGAGGTTACTTCTCTTAGTTATTAGAATCATCAATTGCATTGCTAGAGGGGACCACAGAAGGCAACCTGGTCCCAAGTCCCACCTCATCTACCCCTCCCCAGTCCACTCACTTGAAAAAAAAATTACCTGACTCCTAGACAGGTTACGTTCTTTCTCAGGATCAATAGATGATAAGTGGAGGTGAGGTTTGAGCCTAGTTTTTGGTTATGAGTTTTACCAAAATTCTTTTATTTTTAATTCATCCACAGAGAGAAAGCCCACATTAAGGGGCAACCTTCATAGACATAGTCTGTGCAGTGGGAAGTGTTTCTCCTTAAATCTGCCTCGTAAACTCCTCTGAGCTAAGCTAAGAAAGGGTTACTATCTCACTCTAAGCTACCAGTGCTTCACCAAGCCTCCTCTCGTCCAGGCCCATCTTCTGACTCGGGCCCAGCAAGTGCTTATGGGCCCAGGTGCCCATTTTTTGGGAATGAATGTGGATTTTAGAGACTGTCTTTAGGTTCTTTCATTGAGGCAGTGTGATGTCACAAAACAAACACCAGACAGACTTAGGTTCAAATCCCAAGTCCCCACTAGGTTAGCAAGGTGGTGTTGGGCAAGTCACTTTGATTCTGATCCTTCACTTCCTTATCTTTAAAATAGGCCAAGAGTCCCTAACCCAGGACTGGCCTGGTTATTCCTGACTGTGCATCTCCAGCCGGTGACATATACCACACACGTCGTAAATGGTTGCCATTGTTCCTGTGGAAAGGCAGAGTTGAATCTAGCCTCTAGGGAAAAGAGGATGAGCAAGACCTAAGATAGAAAGCCAGTGTTTCCAAGATAATGTACCCTTGTGTTTGACCCTCAGATTTGGGAAAGATGGTTGTTTTTTATGAACTACCCACTTTTCTTCCTCACCAAGCTAGAAACTGAGTTGAGACAATCAACTCTCTGTCAAAGAGTCTCTTGAGTGTTTTTTGTTTGATTGATTTTATATACACACATACGTATATATACACACACAACTATACACACACACACAGCCAGAAAAGGGGAAAAATACTCAGCAAAACTCTATCCTCACATTGGCATGTGATTTCTGGAACTTTGTCAGCCAGTTTTCTTGTGTCTGAATCCAGAAAGCAATCTGAGTTGGAGACAGTTCATGAGAAACATCCCCTTAGATGACCTACTCAGGCACTTCCTCTGTATTATTTCATTACTTTTTTGTCCTGATGAATTTTTGCTCTTACAGTTTCAAGATAATCAATTTATTTTCATGCGCCTTCCCCATCCAAATTGGATTATGAATATAAATAACTGTGTGCTGGCCCCAGTGGCCAGCGTGCGCTCGCAGGCTGGTGCTTGGCAGCCTTGGTCCTGGGGAAGGCTTGTGCTATTTGTTTGTTTTCAATCGAAGCTCTGAGTGCGGAATGACTTCCAGCTCCTTACGCACAACCATCTCAACACTCCCTTTGTGCCCTGGTTGCAGAGGCTACATACTCAGAGTTTTCATTAGTTATGGTAAGAATGCCGATGCCCTGGGCATCATCCTGCTGGTGGCTGTCCTGTGGTTAGCCTTTTTATTTAAAAAATCACTGCGTGCTGTGCACACACAGACCCCCACCCACCCAAGACTGCACCCTGAAGTTTACCTTGCTGTTGGTCTTCTTTCCAGGAACAGGAAAAGCACCACTGGGTAATGTCATAAGGAAAATAGGACAGAGTCTCTGGTCAGGAACTGTACTCATCTCCTTTGCTGGGTTTCAGCGTTTCCCTCCTTGGGAATCTACTTCTACCTGCATGTTTTCGATACCTCATGTTTACCTTTGGTTGGATGGAAGTGGTTCTCTTATTGTTTAATCCAACCTCCAGTGACAGAAGTAGAATGACCTAAAACACAAGTTAGGCTCCATGCTGGCCAGGAACTTGGTTCTCCTTGGTGTGCAGATGAGGAGATGTTCCGTATCCTAACCTGTTCTCTGGTCAGAAGGTGGTGTTTTTCTGGGGTGGCACATGAGCCTCTCACGTTAGAACCTTCTAGGAGGTGGGAAGTGTGCAAGCTCTAGAGCCTACTCCAGACTTGTTGAATGTGCGTGTCTAGTGCTGGGGCTCAGGACCTGTGATAGCAAAGTCACAGAAAGAGTATACGTCTGTCTGAAGAAACTGCTGCAGCCTCCATTCCTTCTTCATCTTCCAGGCCATTACTGTCAACCTTGTTAGGATCTAACATGCAGGGAGATTTTGTTTCAGTTCGGTCACAGACATATCCACCCGCTGGTATCACTGTATCCAATATCTCCTCTGGATGTCAGGATGGCTCTGTGCTGGCCCTCAAGGACCTCAGGGTCTAGTTGAAGGGATAAAGTATATTCGTATTAAAAAAAAAAGTAACAATGCAAGGCAAAGAAGGCCAAGTGCAAATGTGTAGTGTAAACTTGATTTGAAGGGAGGCAAGAGGCTTTGGCCTTGGCCAGGATCCCAAGGAAGGACCTGAAGACATGGAGTTGGAGGCAGTGAGGAGGGCGGTCTTCGTGGAGGGAACAGTGTGGACAAGGCCCCTGTGGGCGTGAGGGCCATGTGCGGGTGAGGTATGGAACAAATTCTGCCGCAAAAAAGGAAGAATTGGGCTGGCTGTGAATCCAGGGACTTCCATTTGGGGAGCTTAAAAAGTAATCAGGTTAATTGGGATTTGACGGAGAAAATTTGGCAAATCAGTGCTATAATCAGCTGCTTGTTGGGATTTGCAAAGTCAGAATCCAATTTCCTAATTTGATGTCTTCCCATTTCATTAGTTCATGGGGCCCCAAATTATAGATCTCATCCCATTAGAAGGTCTGGAGAAGATTTTAGGCAAAGTAGGCATAGGGCATCTCCTAGCTTTTTTTTTTTTTTTTTTTTTTTTTTATGAAAAATTTCAAACACTTACAAAAGTATAACTTGAGCAGAACTTTGATTTAACAGTGATGAAGCGATGCCTGTGAGCCAATAATATGAAATTCAAAAACAGGAAAAATGAACCTATGGGGATAGAAAGGAAAATGATGGTTTCCTCTGGTTGGGAGTACTTGACTGTGAAGGAGAAGGAGAGAACTTTCTGGAATAATGATAATTTTTTTTTGTCTTTACTGGAGCATATGTATTTATCAAACTCAGCAAACTGTACACTTAAGATCTGGTACTGTACATAAGTATATCTAAAAAAAATAACGGTCCTTTTCCTTGACCTTTTCCTCTAATTTTCTTTCAATTCTTCTCATCAAATCAAAGAGAAACTCTCAGCTTAGGGCTGGAGTGTCATTACCATCTTTCTAATACTTATCACCTTCTTCACACAGAGGCAGAGGGCCTCAGCCTAATATTATTGGTTTTTCATTGCATTAAAAAAATACTATGGCCAGTGACTCTAATTTTCTTAAGTAGTATTATAGTATTTTTCTTTTAAAAGAAAATTATTTAAGAAAAAAATGAGGCTGGGCATGGTGGCCTATGCCTGTAATTGCAGCACTTTGGGAGGTAGTAGCAGGTAGATCACTTGAGGTCAGGAGTTCAAGACCAGCCCGGCCAACACAGTGGAAACCCATCTGTACTAAAAATAAAAAAATTAGCTAGGCGTGGTAGCATGTACCTATAATCCCAGCTACTCAGGAGGCTGAGGCAGGAGAATTGCTTGAACCCGGGAGGGAAGGATTGCAGTGAGCCAAGATTGCACCACTGCACTCCAGCCTGGACGACAGATCGAGACTCCTTCTCAAATACTTAAAAAAAAAAAAAAAAAAAAGAGGTGTAAGTGGTAAACATACATGGTGAAAGCTGGAAGCAATGCATGACAGGCAGAGGTTTGAAAAACGCTATAGAAGAGGAACTACTGGGGAGAACAAGAGCTCTTGCTGAAAGCGATCTGTTCTTACTGGGCATCACTTGAGCATTATGGCTAGCACTTAGTTTTGTTTTTCAGGCGTATGGTGACCACTACCCTCAGAGCTAGTGGCACTGAGAGATGCTGGTCGGGGTTAGGGTATCTGTGGTGAACTGGAGGCCACTCAGTCCAGGCCGAGGAAACACACCAGATGGGAGTATTCCTATAATACCAGGAGGCCAGACTCGAACCTCCGCCTCATGTGCAGCACCAGGCAGACGGCACCATTGGAGTAAGATGGAGACAGCAGCAATGGCTCATTGCCTTGAAACCTCTCCCCTCCACACCTGCTGCTGAGACCCAGAACCTTCTAGGGTTATGCTGCAGTCATTGCTGCTGTGGCGCTGTTCAAGGGTCTGGAGTCTCACAGCCCTGCTGGGTCATCATGAGGGTGAATAGACGCCCTCTTCTCTCCAGGGCCCTATGGTCTTCCATAGACACCTGCTGGGGATCTTTATTTGACACGAGCAAAGTATTAATAGCAAGAGACATTGATTGCAGCCATCCAGTGACTTATTTATGCCCATGCTGCTCCCTGCTCTCTGGTTTCCAGGGAGTGCTGGGCTTTCTGGGTTGTCTATCCAGCGACTCTGTGTCTCCCTGGCCTGGCTACACGGTAGAATCCATCCCAAGTTTCTAGGAGGAGTTACAATGAAGAGACAGTTCAAGTGACAGTTGCTGTTTAACCACCTCATCCGTGGGGTTCCAAGAAAACTGTGACATCAGTGAAGTTTGTACTCCCTACCGCAACTTCCGTTTCTGTACCCACCCACTCCCTCTCTTTCTGGCGGCTCCTAGTATCTGCTTTCAGCCATTTTATCTTTAGTTTCCATCTGCACACTACCTAATTCACTTCAACAAGACCTGAGGCAGCCAGGCCCCGCTCCCAGGAGCAGGACAGGCTTTAGGGGCCTTCAGGCCTCGGCACTGGAGGTTCAACCTGGAAGGCAGAGTATTTAGTGTGAGATTCAGAGGTGGGAGTGAGGGGGCAGGTGTCTAAGTTCATTATCAACCAACAGCAGCAAACCTTCCCGGGGTTTCGCCGCGTGTCAGGTAGGCTCTGGGTGCTGTGTATAGCCTCTGGGCCACCTAATCCTTCAGCAGTTCAGTGAGGTAATCACGACCCTCACCCATTTTACAAAGGTGGAAACCGAGGGTTTAGACAGCTTCAGTAACTTGCACAAAATCACATGGTAATAGTAGAGATGTGATTCAAACCCTAGGCAATACGATTCCAGAACCTCACTGTTAGCCCGGAAGCTGGTGTTTCGCAAACTCACCTGGTGAATCACTGGAGGCTTGCTTCAAGTCGGGATTTTCCAGGTGTTTTCCCCGGAGCCTATGATTCTGTCAGTTTGGGAATCTGCACATGCAATAGAGACCCTGAGTGAATCGAATCTGCTGGTGGGTGCAGGAAAATCCCACTTGGCCAATTGGAAGTGAGGTGTGCCCCCAAGCTAGGAGGAGCATGGCTGTAGCTGGCAGCCTTACTGGGGGCACTGAGCTTTCTGGCAGGAGTTGGTGACAGCTGGAGCAGAGCACAGGCTCAGAAGCTTGGCCAGAATGGGATTCCAGGCACAAGAACTCAATGATCAGACCTAGATCATTTTGAGGATAGATTTGGAGCACAAATAGAAAGCCTAGTAAAATAAAATGTAATGAGGGAGAGACAGAGACAGAGAGAGAGACAAAGTCAGAGGCATCTGAGCTGAATAGCAGCTGAGAGGACCCTGACCAGTCATCACCTCTGAGCAACGCTGGTCACCGAATAGAACTGAGCCTGCAGGTGGGTCTGGAGGAGGGAATTTCGTTGTGGGCAGTGGAGCCAGGCAGGTCTTTTCCAAATGGTTTCCCAACCAAGTGTTTCATGGGACCTTGATGAGAGGAAGGGGTGACAAGACTCCTGCTACAGAAAGCCCTTCAACTATGGCTGTCCCATTTTCTCTTTATAATATATTTGGGTTCCATATAAGATTTCATCTGGAGAGGGGGAAAGATATTGGAAACAACAAGGCTTACTGTATAAACAGAAGAGACCTGACAACTTGGCTCAGGGCTCAGGATACAGGTATTAACCATCCCATGGATTTTGGCATCTAAAAAAAGTGTCTAGGTAGTGGATGTATGACCTTGAGGGGTGAAGCTCTCAGCAAGGCATTGCAGGCCTGGAGTCCTGCGCAGGGCAGAGCTATGTAACCGGCTGCCCACGCAGGGCACTGTGATCCTGCCCGCTGTGGAGGCTTCTCACTGCTATCCCTGCTCCTTAGCTGTCTCTCATGCTAGGTTTTCAGTGAAAGTGTGGAGTACCCTGTGTGTGCCTAGAAACCCTGAAGGTCAGGATGGTTCAGTAGTATTCTCCCCCACTTCAGGCCTCACAATGTTCTGACTCTGAGAAGGGTGGGATTTCTTCCTGGTCAAGCCGAAACATTTCCTGCTAAAGTGTCTGCTGCTCAAGTCTGTGGCTACCTGGGATCCTCAGGTCATGAGTCGTTCTGGGTGGCTGCAATTTCCGAACAGCTAAAGGTGTATTCCTTAACGTACACTTACCTTTTATTATTACTATTTTGGATGGAAGTCATCACCCATGTTTCAGTTCATAAACCAGTTATAATGAACATCATTTAACTCACCCTTAGTGACTCTGGGCTTTTCTTAGGAGTATCGGTAATGTTGCTATGCAGTGGTATGTTGATATCCACAGAGCCATTCTGGGTACATCAAGGTGTTTGTCTCTTCACTAAAGAATCCTGACTCAGTGCTTTTATGTGCCGTGTCTACTCACTAAGTTTTTCAGTCTCTTCCCTATTAGCGCTCGCGTCTTCGCTGCAATCAGGGGACCTGCTTCTAATAGCCTCTCGTCCTTTCTATTTCCCCCTCCATCGCCTCTAATTTGCTTGATTCTGATCAGCTGTTGGTTTAGAAACCAGATAAGTGGTCTTGTTTTAACAGTGCATAAAACGAAACAAGCTCTTCATGAGGACCAGAGGGACACTCAGTCTGAAAGGACGTATGTGGATGCTATAACATCAAATCGAATTCTCTGTTCAGATGCCTTTATTACTTACTTTCTGTGTCAAGTAGGCAAAGTATTGGGATTTTTAGGTCTGAAGAAATATATGAAGATACACTTCCTGATTCTTTAGCTTCATATGTTTAAGGATAAGAAAAGGGCATTGACATACCAGTGGTCCTCAACTATGGCTGAATATTCAAATAATATTCAAATGCCAGAACCTAGTCTACCCCAGAGCAATTAATCAGGATCTTTGGGGATGCATCCCATGAATTGATATTTTAATAACTCTACTTGGGATTCTAATGTGCAACAAAGGTGGAGAACCACTTGTTTAGACCCTTGCAAAACCACCACACTGAAGACTTGTGCCTAGTTTTTTTTTTTTGAGACGGAGTTTTGCTCTGTTACCAGGCTGGGGTGCAGTGGCGCACAATCTAGGCTACTGCAACCTCCGCCTCCTTGGTTCAAACGATTCTGCTGTCTCAGCCTCCAGAGTAGCTGGGACTACAGGTGCACACCACTGTGCCCAGCTAATTTTTTAAATTTTAGTAGAGATGGGGTTTGACCATGTCAGCCAGGATGGTCTTGATCTCCTGACCTCATGATCCGCCCACCTTGGCCTCCCAAAGTGCTGGGATTATAGGCATGAGCCACTGCACCCCACCCCAGACTTGTATCTTTTAAGACAGATGACAGGTTCTTGGTGGGACAAGGTGGCTCATGCCTATAATCCCAGCAATTTGGGAGGTTGAAGCAGGGGGATTGCTTGAGGCCAGGAGTTCAAGACTAGCCTGGGCAACAGAGCAAGATCCCATCTTTACCAAAAAAAAAAAAAAAAAAAAAAAAAAAAAAAAAGGTTGCTGGGCACGGTGGCTCATGCCTGTAGTCCCAGCACTTTGGGAGGCTGAGGCAGGCAGATCACGAGGTCAAGAGATGGAGACCACCTGGCTAAAATGCTGAAATCCCATCTCTACTAGAATTACAAAAATTAGCTGGGCATGGTGGCGCATGCCTGTAGTCCCAGCTACTTGGGAGGCTGAGGCAGGAGAATCACTTGAACCCAGGAGGCAGAGATTGCAGTGGGCCAAGATTGTACCACTGCACTGTAGCCTGGTGACAGAGTGGGACTCCATTTCAAAAAAAAAAAAAGGTGCCTTTGGACTTAATATAATAATGTGATAACTCAGATATATGTGTACAAAGACCATAAGATTGACCATATTATTCAATAGGGTTTATTAAAACACTGTTCACAGTTCAGACATTTATTGAGTCTTCTCTCACTGTGCTAATGTGTATGTTTGACGAAAGCTTAGGAACATAGTGAGACCTTGTCTCTACAAAAAGTTTTTTAAATCACATGGTCATGCATCTCATCACTAACTCCAGCAGAACGTAGCTCCTGCCTGTAGTCCCAGCTACTCGGGAAGCTGAGGCAGGAGGATTGAGCCCCTCAGTTCAAGGACGCAGTGAGCTAATGATCATGCCACTGACCTACAGCCTGGGCAACAGAGCGAGACCCTGTCTCTCTGGGGAAAAAAAAAAAAATGATAGGGGTTCTCAGCCCTCAGCCCTGGCTGTCCTTGAGAACCATCTGGAAGAGCTAGGAATCATTTGAAAATACCCCTGCCACCCATTTTTAATGAGGAGTCAGGGCTGAGATTTACAACTTTAAAACATTTTGCCTGTAATATTTATATTTTAAATCTACATTTTCTGAGAAGCTCGAAAGATGTATCTTTCTGAAGATAATAATAACCTCTGTCTTTAGATCAGCTTTACACATCTAACACCTAATCCTAACATTCATTCATGTTGGTGGGAAAATGAAGAAAAGAAGAGCTTTGATCAAATACCCAGGACATCAAAGATTTATCTCTGGTCCCGAGAGTGGAAATGTCGAGAGTGGCCCTGAATCACAGAGCTGGCAGGAGCCCACAAGCGGTTTGTGGAAAGATCAGCTCTTTTGTGATGGCTCTTGGGACAGACAGTTCCTGTGTAACTAGCTCTTGAGTATTGTCTACTGTGCGTTTTGTATTTGCAAAAATGCAGATGTGCATAAATGAGAGCATCCTTCAGCCTTTGGATGAAATGTGCAGCTGAATGAGGAATGCTGAAGAGATCATCAATGCCACCAAATCCTCCAGTGCTGCATGAAAGCAGTGATTTCAGCCGAGATGCGGGGGAAAGATAATGTGAAAATGTGTCGAGGGTGGCAGCACGTGGGAAAACTTGCAGGATGCACTGAGAAAAAACATACACGTGTGTTCCAGCCTCACTGATTGGGAGTTTCAAATCTGCTAATAGGGCCTGTGCTATTTTTAGCCTTGTTATCAGAGCGTAGAGCAAGTTTTCAAGGCTTGTAGGATGTATCTATTAAAATAACCTATGTGACTGAGTGGCTGCTCTCTATAACATTTTTGTTCCACTGAAATACAATGAGAGGAAATGGGGCCACAGGAAATGGCCATTCTATCAGAGGACCCAAAGCACACAGGGCCAGTCCAGTATTTACACACATTCTGGCCATTGTGCTTGCAACCTTGGGTAACCCTTCACGTTTTTCTGCTCCTTTTTCATCTTCTGCAGACTTTGAAGGTTATTGGGCTTGAGGAGGGTGTCCTAAGCTCTGGGAAATTGATTCGTGAATACACTTTGTATCTCTTTCTGTGCCATCCTTGGATGTTTTCAAGGCTGTTGATTCTGTAACCAGGCAGATGACAGTATGACCTTGTGGTTCTGATGGCGGCAGTGGTGGTGAGCGGGGAACGTGGTGGCACAGCATCAGACACCTGAATCCCTACCTGATAAAGGATCTCTAGAAAGACATGTAGGCCTCCCGCAGAGGCCAGGCCAGCGTCTCCAGACTTCTGAGAGGGGGCCACAGCAGGCGTCTGTTCCAGCCCCTTCACCTCTGCACACACCTCTGCAATTACAGCCAGCGCACTTCAGTGATGAAGGGAAGGTTTTGTGTAGAAGTCTCTGAATTGGCTGGTAGAGTTGCCTCTAACTGGTCACAGGGCTTGGGGCTAGGAATAGTGTCCTGTGCCCTGCCGAACCCCCTCATTCCCACCTAACATTCAGCCCCTTTAAGTCTTTTTTACATATTGAGCTTTCTGATAAAGAGGTTCCTGCTGTCAAAGATTGAAACCAGCTGAGGATAGCAGGGCATGCGAGAGAGTAAAGACTGTAAGGCCAGCTCTCTGGCTTTCAGGGGGAAAAGCTATAGTGAGCAGGTGGGAGTCCTGGTCCAGAGCCCCCTTTCCCATGGAGCCCCGAGAGCAGGCCCTACACCCACTGGGCTTTGCCCCAGTTTCAGGCTATCCTATGGGCCAACAGGTTCAGCATTAGACCGTGTTTTTATAATTCCCTATTTCCTTCCCTTCCATATCCTCTTTGAGTTCTTTCTTGAAGAATGGGATCAATTGATTGGTCTTGAGTAAGCAAACAGAAGCCTGATTGAATACCTGCAGAATTACATTCGGATACTTATTTCACTCTAGAGTCTTTATGGGCGGCTGCACAAAGTGGTGTACTTTCCTTAAAGACAGGCTTTCCTTGTGGGTTGATGTGCTTCTCTCTGCCCTTGCTGGTGCTAGGCGGGTACAGAGGCTCAGGTGTTCACCACCAGCTGTGACCCCAGTGGAGCATAATGGTCAGGAGCACAGACTTTGACCCCGGCTGTCTCAGTGAGAATCCCAGTTCAAGCACATTTGATCCGCAGGCCCTCTCTGGGTCTCAGTTTTCTTATCCCTAGGATGAGGATAACGGCACGGATTCCACAGAGTATCGTGAATGACCACACGCCTGCGGTGCTTAGTTGACACATAGTGTTTTAGTTCATTTAGTGTTAACAGACTACCTGAGGAAGGATAATTTATAAGGAAGAGAGGCTTATTCAGCTCATGGTTCTGCAGGCTGGCAAGCTCCCGAAGGCCGGTACCGGCATCTGCTCGGCTTCTGATGAGGGCTTTTGTGCTGTGTCACAGATGGTGGAAGGACAAATGGGAAGTGGTACAAAGGGGCCAAACTGGAGGGGTGCCCTGGCTTTTAACAACCTACTCTCGCCAGAAGTCATCCAGTCTCCCCAGAGTAAGAACTCCCTACCATGAGATGGTCACCAAGCCATTCATGAGAGATCCATCCCCATAACCCAGATACCTCTCACGAGGTCCCACCTCCCAGCACCACCACACTGGGACCACATTTCAACATGAGTTTTGGTGGAGACAACTCAAACCATAGCATGTAAGAAGTGCTCTCAGTAAATGCTAAGTTATTGTCAGTAGCCACTTTCCATCCCTATCCCAAAAACAAAGCTAGAGAAACTGCCTTTCCCACCCTTTCCCTTCTATCAGCTTGTTCTGGTGGCTCTAACACTCAGGAGAGATGTTGGCCAAGGGTGGCTTCTGCTGTCTGCTGCTCAAGTTCAAGTCCCACTTTGACCACTCGCCAACTGCATGACTCTTGATAATCTGCTTAACCTCTCTGTGCCTGCGTTTCCTGCCTTGAAAGATGGGGCTAAGGAGAGTTTCTTCCTTCAAGGACTGGTTGTAGGATTAAATGAGATAATGCTTATTGTAAAAGTGCATCTGTCTTGTCATGAGCACTGATAAATAGTAGGTGGTAAATTAATTTATTTACCCTTGCTTGTTCCAGAATAGATTTAAGCAGGGCAGAGAAGAGGTGTTCAGTAAACATGTCCTGGAAAGCTCTTTGCTGACTGAGGGAGAGCTGCAGAGGAGCCTTCCTATTTGTTGAATTTGGGCAAATGGGGAAAATGGAAAGCTCCCAATCCCCTAGTTTCTCTGTTTCCTGGGCTGCTGCTCTTCCTTCTTGCTTGTTCTCTTTCTTCTTCTGCCCTTGTGTGTTTCATGTTTGTTCACCAGTCAGTGTGAGACCCCGTCCTTAGACAGTTCGGGGAAGGGAAGCAAGCTGAGAGAGGAAGAAAGAAGAAAAAGTTGTACCCAGACTTTCCCAAACCCTGCTCTTTGGAAACCCTGAGAGCTGACAGGTGTTCTATCTCATTTGTCTGCAATGAGAATTACTGATGAATCCAAGCTGCAGGTTGTTTTTCTCTAGTAGAGAGGAGGGATGTATCCAAAAGCAACTCCAGACAGTGGCCTCAGCTTACTGATTTTCTGTCTGATGCTCTGGGCTTTGAGTTCTGTATGAGCCTACAGCGGGCAGTTAACCAATTCCAGGTGTGGAGTTTTGCTTTCACAGCCACGATCAAGGCCAACCACCATACTGAGATCGAGGCCATCAGGAACCATCAAAAACAGCAACAATTGTTTAAATTTCCCCCTAGATATGTTTGGAACTGGGATCCGGACTCAGCCAAAACCTGTACCGGTGCTTGTCAAGGACAAGGACGGGGTCTCACACTGACTGGTGAACAGCCCTGTTAAACAGCCAGGAACAAAGGACTCTGAGTCATGAGTGCTCACATTTTCTTTCTTTCTTTCGTTTTTTTTTTTTTTTTCGCTTGTTTCAGATTGGTTCTAGTTATTGGGATATTAACAGAAATGAATAGGTTTAGATAAAATCCACAGCAATCCCACATCTCCATGCCTGAATCCCAAAGAGTATGATTCGGATTAGCCCTAAAACCTTGCCTCATTATCGTGAGGCAGCCTCCCCGGGACCCCAGCTAGAGACGCAGGGAGACGCAGATGTTCCAGCTTGTTGCAAATGGAATTGTTGACCAGTCAATGCTGAACTCTTCCTCAGGAGTGTGGCATCATTGATTTATGAATTATGGCCCTTTTAACCTCTCTGCGTGCCTTCTCGGATATCGACGTTTTAAAAAGCGATTTCTCTTGTGGATCCTTTTCAGAAACACATACACATGGCCTGAGATGAGCTCTTATGTCAGAATAAATGGAGTGGTGCACTCTGGGTTGGCGTTTCTTTCGAATAATGAATTATTCAGGGAGGGATTTTTGTTTTTGAAAATGGCAGATGCATTGCCGGGGCAGACAGGAAGGAATTACACTCTGGGTTGAGTACCTTCTTATCTTTCAGGGAGGGGTTAACCAGCCTAGATGAAGCAGGGTGCCAATTCGTTCTCATTCCTGAGGTATTCTAGCACAGACCCTGATGCAAGCCTTTCTGTGGTTTCAGGCGCCCGGGGAGGAATCTCAGGAAGGGCACGGATCTCGCCTGACAGCCTCATCTCTGGAGGGCGGTGTGACGGTCTCGGACTACCCACCGCTTTTTCATTTTCCTTCTGAGCATCTCTGACTTCCTTTCTTCCTCTCCCACTGCCAATGTTGGGCTGTTCAAATACTAGCCTTCTCTATTTCTAATTATTTGAAGTATTAATTGTAATCATAGACATCTTTTATTGATCACCTATAGAACCCTATGGGGGAGGGACAATTATTTCCCTAGCCCCCCTCCACCATTTCTTTTTTTTTTTTTAACAGGAGAAGAAACTGAACCTCAAACAAGTAGAAATGTCAAGATCACAGAGCTAATGAGAGCAGCGTGATTCAGACTCGCTTTTGTTGTTGGTTTGTTGCTGTTGTTTTCCACACTCTTTCATCTTTGTGCCACCCAGCCCTATCTGTTTGAGGTACATGATGCCACCTTCCGAGGAGGCGAGGCCAGCACCTCTTCCCCAGACTGCAGCATCCACGCCGATGAGCCAGCCTGGGCCCCAGACTCATAGCTTCTGGTCTTCCTTAGCATGGGTGTGCCGTGAAGGGATCAGACCTTCCACCTAGAGGTTTGACCCTGCCTTCAACCTCCCCCACTGACCCCTCACCACCACATCCATGCTTTGTGCTCTCTCAAACCTGAACCACTTGAACATTTTTTGTTTTTTGAGACAGATTATTGCTCTTGTCACCCAGGCTGGAGTGCAGTGGTGCAACCTCTGCCTCCCAGGTTCAAGTGATTCTCCTGCCTCAGCCTCCCAGGTAACTGGGATTACAGATGCCCACCACCATGCCCGGCTAATTTTGTATTTTTTTAGTAGAGATGGGGTTTTACCATGTTGGCCAGGCTGGTCTTGAACTCCTGACCTCAGGTAATCCACTCGCCTCAGCCTCCCAAAGTGCTGAGATTACAACCATGAGCCACCGTACCTGACCTAAACATTTTTAATTGCCCAGTTTATTCTGCTGCTGTCCATACTGGATTTGCCACCTGGCCTGAAGGTCATAGTGAGCTTCTTCAAACCACACACACTAGGTCCCTGGGCCCTGGTTCCCTCAGCAGGGTGCTCCCTGGGACCAGCCACTATGTTCTTTGCTGCTTCTCACGTCACTGTCTGCCCGTCCTGCCCAGGTAGCCGGGAGCAGAGCAGGGCAGGCAATGCCGTGAGACCCCGCAGAGCTGTCTTCTGCAGGTTTGCACGGCTTTTAGCATGACCTCCACTGAGGCTCGACAGTGCTTTGTAAAATTTCAAGCATTCAGAAAAGTTGAAAAGAATAGAAAATAAACACAGCTCATTATTTCTGAACAATTTTCCCATCCTCCGTCTCCCTTCACTCCGGGCTTCTCTGCATTTCTCTGAATGCAGTTGTTCTTCACACCTCTGTGCCTTTGCTCATGCTGTTCCTTCAGTGTTCAATGCCCTTCCCTGCTCTACTTGCTGAACTCCAGCTAGTTCTTTGATGTCTTCTGCAGGTTCCCCATCCCCATGCCTGCCCCAGTTAGTTGTCCCATTCTAGGCTGACAAAATGTCCAGGTGTCATTTGTATAACATAGTGATTGATGATAGATCCTAGAGCCAGGCTGCCTGGCGTCAAACCCCAGCTCTCTCACTAGCTGGAAAAGACCTTGGGCTGTTACTGAATCTTCTTTGTATCAATTTTCTCAGGTGTCAACAGAGGATAATAGTAATTTCTACTTCTGAGGGATATAATGAGTGCTAAATGAATTAATATACATCATGAGAACAATGCTTGGCATATAGTAAGTACCACATAATATAAGCATTGGCTATTATTATATCTCTTATAACAATTTCCGTGAAATTATCACTAAACTTGAACTTCTTGAGAGGAGGCACTGTCTTTTCTTGACTTGGGCAGTCTAATTCCAGGGGGCGAGTAACTTAACCTCTCTGACTTCACCTTCTCCATCTGCAAAATGGGGTTGATATGATATACTTGGTAGCTGGGAGGATGAAATGAGCCAATACAGACACGTCACTGTGGTTAAACAAGGGTAAGCCATCACTCTTAGCTATTGTGCATTTTTCCTAGAGCCCAGGTTAAGACTTGCAGAGCTAGAAAAGACTTCAGAGGTCATGACGTTTTACCTTTTGTTTTGTAGAGATGGGGGTCTCACTGTGTTACCCAGGCTGGTCTTGAACTCTTGGCCTCATGTGAACCTGTCACCTCAGCCTGCCAAAGTGCTAAGATTACAGGCATGAACCACCGTGCCCAGCAATCTTGAGGATTTTTTTTTTTTTTTTTTTTTTTTTGAGATAGAGTTTCACTCTTGTTGCCCAGGCTGGAGTGCAATGGCGTGATCTCTGCTCACCGCAACCTCTGCCTCCTGGATTCAAGCAGTTCTCCTGCCTCAGCCTCCTGAGTAGCTGGGACTACAGGCCTGTAACACTACACCCAGCTAATTTTTGTATTTTTAGTAGAGACGGGGTTTCACTATGTTGACCAGGATGGTCTCGATCTCTTGATCTCATGATCTGCCCACCTTGGCCTCCCAAAGCGCTGGGATTACAGATGTGAGCCACTGCACCTGGCTGGATTTTTATTTTTTAATGTTACAGATAAGGAATTCAGAGCAGTTAAGAAATCTTTGAGGGTACATAGCTCTATTTACTATTTATTTGAGATACAATGATACAAGAGAGTGTGAATACCTAAGGGTGTCAGTGTTTCAGACAAAGCAGCCTTGGGAAGAGAGAGAATAATGCTTGCTGTCTAGTGTTTGATGTTTTCATAGACTGCCTGTGGACCGCCTGTATGTAACAGGCTATAGTATCATTAGCTTGTTGTCCATGTGAGGAGACTCCACCCAAACCCATTCAGGTGACATCACACAGCTGGCAGGCCATTTTACTCACTCTACCTTACTGCTTAGCCTTCATAGAACACAACCCCTCCCAGAAACAAGCTGCCGGCTGAAGGGGAGAGACGATCTCCATACCCTTACTAGGGTTTCCCAGCTCACCACACATCCTGGTTTGCCCAGAACGATCTCACTTTACACCTGTGGACCCAGTTAAATGGGGCATCACATACCTGTTCATTCTCAGAAGTGTCTGTTCCAGGGCCTGGGGGCCACATGTTATGTTTTGCTTTTTTAAACCTGCCAGCAGGCTTCTTGCACACACCAGGCTGAGGCCGTTGTTCTTAATTAATTCGCCCTTCAAGACAGCCAAGCCACTGACGCTCTGGAAGAAGGACAAGGAGCATTTAAACTGGCCTGGCTGAGGGGGTCTCTCCTGTTGGGGCAACAGCACTCTGGAGTGGATGGCTGGAGTCCACACGCTCAGGAAGGACTGCACTGGACTTCATAGTTTTGTTTTCTTCCTAGCCTCATCTGTTTCAGTTGGGACCACCATGGCACCTTTAATGCTTTTAGCATAGGTACTTTTTTTTTTTTTTTTTTGAGACAGAGTCTCGTTCTGTTGCCAGGCTGCAGTGCAATGACGTGATCTCAGCTCACTGCAACCTCCTGGGTTCAAGTGATTCTCCTGCCTCAGCCTCCTGAGTAGCTGGGACTGTAAGTATATGCCACCACGTCCGGCTAATTTTTGTGTTTTTAGTAGGAACAGGGTTTTACCATGTTGGTCAGGCTGGCTGGTCTCCTGTCTTTGTGATCCGCCCACCTTGGCCTCCCAAAGTGCTGGGATTATAGGCGTGAGCCACCGTGCACGGCCAGTACTGCTGTTCTTATAAGTGCTCTACCTCGATAAGGTCCAAGACTTCTCCTGGAACCCTGGTATTTAGCTGGATTGTAGCTGGAAGGAGAATGCACATTGCCAACATAGCAAAACAGGCGCTGGGCTTACTGAGTTCCTTCGCCAAAACCCAGGAATGTAGACTGCTTCTCATTTCCTTGGGTCTACACAAAGTGATTAACCCAGGAGCCAGCTCGCTGGTGTGTTGGGTTGAGAGGCCAGGCTTAATGAGTGTACTTTCTCTCACCTTGATCTCAAGGAGTGCAGCAAAGTCATTTGTGGAAATAAAGTTGACAGTGGAAACCACTGTTTACTCCATTGGATTAGGCTAAATGAGATTGTAAAAGGGAGATGGGAAAAATAAAAAATAAATAGTTATAAAATAGAAAAGGAATTTATGTATGTGGAGCATATAATATAAGCTAGGTTTTATTGTGTCTATTTTAGAGCTGTGGAAACTGAGGCTCCCAAGAGTTAAGTTCTCCAGCTAGTGAGTAGCAGAGCTGTGGTCTGGACTTGGAAGCCCAAACTCTCCCCACCAAAACACATTGCCTCCTGCTTTGCCTCACATACAGGCCTGCCCCCGACTTTTGTGGGACCTCCTGTAGGCGCTAATGGAGAGCCATACGCAATGTGTCCAAATATTGAAACATTAGATGTCAAACAAAAAGACTGTTAAGATGTCTTCCAACCTCCTAGCTTGACAAAAATATACCTTCAGAAATGATAGAATTTAAAAAATGTGGCCAAACATGGTGGCTCATGCCTGTAATCCCAGCACTTTGGAAGGCTGAGGCCTCCAGCCTGGCGATGGAGTGAGACTTGGTCTCAAAAAAAAAAAAAAAAAAAAAAAAGTGTAAAGCCAAGAGTTTTATGTGACTGAAAGTTAGCAAAACATCAAGTTCAAGTTGCATATTTAATGGGAATATATTTATTGCTAATTTTCATTGTTTTGATCTGTAATGAAGTCTTAAGTCTTTATTAAAATCAAGAATTTATAATATTGTTTCAAATTGTATGCGGACCATGCTCAACAGAAATGGCTTTTTTTCCCATTGTTTTCAGTGATTTTAAAATTTAAAATACTATTTTATTTTTTATCATTATGAGCATATAATAGGTGTTTTCAGTTTTTTAAAATGTGAGCATTTTCATTCATTATTGATGTTCTGTATATTCTTTTCAGCTCCTTTTTCTGAGCTCTGCTTTTCTGTTTTGATCATAATCTCAATTTATACTCATGTTCAGTGATCTAAAGAATTACACAAGGAAATTTAATTATATGCAAAGTATATAATATTGAGTATATATTTACTAAATAGATAAATTATAGTAAATATAAAAATTAAAATATTTAGTCAGGTGTGGTAGCATGTGCCTGTAGTCCCAACTACTCAGGAGGCTGAGTAGGGAGGATTACTTAAGCCCAGGAGTTGGAGGCTGTTGTGCACTATGATCGTGACTGTGAATAACCACTGTACTCTAGCCTGGGCAACATAGCAAGACCCTGTAACTAAAAAAATGAATTTTTTTTTTTTTTTTTTGAGACAGAGTTTTGCTTCTGTTACCCAGGCTGGAGTGCAATGGCGCGATCTCGGCTCACCGCAACCTCCGCCTCCTGGGTTCAGGCAATTCTCCTGCCTCAGCCTCCTGAGTAGCTGGGATTACAGGCACGTACCACCATGCCCAGCTAATTTTTTGTATTTTTAGTAGAGACGGGGTTTCACCATGTTGACCAGGATGGTCTCGATCTCTTGACCTCGTGATCCACCCGCCTCGGCCTGCCAAAGTGCTGGGATTACAGGCGTGAGCCACCGCGCCCGGCCCAAAAAAAGAATTTTTTAAAATTAAAAATTAAAATTATTTTGATATTAAAAAAGATTATCTTCCAAATATTCAAAATTAAACGGCACATGTCAGTATAATTAGCACATATTCAAAATCTGATCTTTTTTTAAGCATGGGGCTCAGGGCAGGTCCCCTTGTCCCTAGACTGTGGATGGCACTGCTCACACATTTAGTTTGTACTAGGGGCAGATTCCATTTCTTCTTGCTGAGATGACGTAGAAGTAGTTACCAGAATCAGGACCCAGTCCAGGGCCAGGATTTTCCAGCAGAGGCGGGATTAGGAGTTGGAGTCATGTCACCAGGCTGCAGCTTAGTGAGGCGTAAGTTAAGCCCCTAGCATCTGACCGACTGGACTTCTTGTCCACAAGACAAGGAAAGCCTAGATTTGAGACTGTTCCCGTGGTGGGCCCTGGGGAGGAGGTAGTTGCCTCCAGGCTGGTCAAGTGGGGAGAGATTTTGCCCCTACTTCTCTAGTTTGTATATTGCCAGGTAGATGAAAATATAGTTGCAGGGGAGGGTAATGGTGGCGTGGGAGTGCCCAGCTGCTGGATACTTGAGAGTGTGTTAAAGCAAAGGCATGGTGCCGTTCTCTAAACTCCACACAGTCAGGCTGCAAGGTTTCTGGATCAGGTGGGGGTCAGGGTGTTTTCATGAAATAAGAAAAAATTGAACAGGAAAGGGTGTCCAGTATGAGAAGTCACCCTTGAGAGCATGGAGAATCACACTGCCCAGGCAGCAGCCCTTCCTTAAGGCCCCATGCTAGGGGGTCCAACCCACGAGAACCATCAGGTTCCCTATGTCATCTGTCTTGCTTCTGGGCCAGGCCTGGAGTGGCTGGAGCCCAGGCAGACCTGTGGCACTTGGCAGGTACCAAGGGCAGTTTTAACAGGCAGTTGGCTATAGGCTCTTGCCAACAGGCAATGAGAGCCCTGTCTGGACTGGGGTTTAGGGGAAGCCTCCACTCCTTACTCCTAGAAGGAGTAAGGACTGGAGAGAAGGACAAGGGAGAGCCACAGTCTTGGCAAAGCTGGGCTGCTGGGCAAGGGGTCAAGTCCATGCCTTAAGCTCCATGGGGAGTTTCAGCCTATGGGATTCAAGGCAAAAGAACAAAATAAAACTTCTGCCACTAAAATTGAAGAAGGAACTTGGGGGTAGAACTAACAGTAGAGCTGGCTTCCTTCTGTCTACAAATCTTCACTAATTATCCCCTATGCTCCACACACTGTGCGAGGCACTGACATACAGGTATGCATGAGCCGTGGTTCCAGGTCCTCCCAGAGCAGATGATTAAAATCCACTATATGGGAGAGGCAGAAGAGCAGATCACTACAATATTTTGAAACTAATGCAGTCATAGAGAAATGTAGTGGCTGCCTGGTCAGGAAAAATTCCCCAGCAAGTCTCAGAAGATGGGTAAGAATTAGCGGGGGTAGGGTACCCCAAGCAGGGGGAACAGCATCAGTGAAAGCAGAGAGGTGGGTGGCAGCATTGGAGTGTTCTCGGGTGTATAGGCCGTTGAGTGTGCCAGGTTGTCAGCGGGGTGGTGGGAGATGTGTTGAGAAGAGTCAGCCGCATGTGGGGACTGATGGCTGCACTCAGGACATCTTCCTTTGATCTCACGGGCTACCATGGAAAAGTGTTAAGCTGACCAGTGGCCAGGAAAATGTGAATTTTAGGAAGATATTTGGCTTTTTAGTGCCTCATTAGAGACTGGATTTAAAAATGAATTTTCGGGGATGAATTTGAAGAGGAGAAGGCCAGAGGAGGGAATCCAGTTAGATGGCTGTTCTAGAATTCAGGCCAAGGGTAGCAAAAATGGGGACTGGGGCTGAGCTCATTGGAATAGGAAGGGGAGCACTGGAGAAGGGGGTAAACCCCATGGGACTCAGTGATCGATGAGGGCTGAGAGTGAGGGAGAGGGAGGAGGCAAGAATGCTGCCCAGGTTTCCAGCTCAGGTGAGGTGCTCTAAACTCTGCACCGTCAGGCTTTGAGATGCTGGGCGTTTAGGATGAGGTGCTGGGTGCGAAGATGGGGGGTGCAGTTTGGGAGCCAGGTAGAGAGGAGGCTGAGGAAGGCCTATGAGGCAGAGCTAGTGTGGGAGACTGTGGGAAAGGAAATGCAGTCCCAGAAAGGAGGTTCTTCCCTCGTGTCTCCTGGCTGTCCCTGGGACAGGTTGCCAGCCCTGAAGGAAGCTGCTGTGGGTGTGGCCTGAGGATACTCCAGAGACCCAAGTCAGAAGTTTCATTGTTGCTGCTGATCCTAGTCTTGCTCCTGGGGTCAGTCTTGTGCCTCTCCTTTCCTTTTCTACAAAACTAAGATAATACCATCTAGGCTGAGGTTTAAAAACAATACCAGGCCAGGCCCTGTGGCTCGTGCCTGTAATCCTAGCACTTTAGGAGGCCAAGGTGGGAGGATCACTTGAGGCCAGGAGTTCAAGAACAACCTGGGCAACAAAGCAAGATCCCATCTCTAAAAAAAAAAAAAAAAACCCAAAAACCATAGCAGTGTGCGTGCGTGGTAGTACATGGCTGTAGTCTCAGCTACTCGGGAGGGTGAGGCAGGAGGATCTCTTTAGCTCAGGAATTGAAGACTGCAGTGAGTTATGATCACACTCCAGCCTGGATGACAGTGAGACCCTATTATTCATTCATATATGAGTAAAGAAATAAGCAAATAAATCAAGCATGCATTTGATTAAATCTTACATTTTTCCAACTTTCAATTTCCATGAATTCCAAATACATCTTGCGAAGGTAGCCTGTTAGGTTTTATATTGGCCCCATTTTTTTTTCTTTCTTAATGATGCATAAAGGTCCATCTTAAAGTGATAGTATCTTAGAGAAGATGACCTACTGTAATTAACGTGAATGTGTTTTGAAAACCTCAGCCGAGTCGACCATTATAAAGCCTTTCACAGCCTGCCTCACACTGATGAGGCTCTGTCTTCTGGTATAATCTTCACAAAAACAAATAAATTAAAATGTATTAAAGTACACTTCTAAAAGCAAATGGAGTAAGCCCCCCAGGGAAGTCAGTCACTTTAGAATGCTCCACTCTGCCCCACTTCACAGCCAGGGATTTGACAGCTCTCTGAAAGCAGAAAGGTGGGAATACACATGAGCTTTTCTTTTGTTCCTTCTGTAGGGATCCAGTTCAGTGGCTCTCAGACTTCATCGTGAGTTAAGATCGGTAGACGTAAAATTATAAAGATGCACAGCCTATGCACTGTATCATATGGGTGCTTTAGGGTTTACTAGGATTATCCTGACTGTTATTCAACGTTTTTAGTCACCAACTAGAGAACTCAACTCACTTCTGGATACGATGTAATGTCACCTGTTTACTGAGGAAGGCCCAAGTGTTACGTGAATAAGCAACCTAGATTGGAACCAGTTGGCTCACAGTATGAAAGGTATAGATGTGTAATTTTTTAATAAAATATGGCTTGAAAGGTGCACTTGATTTCTAAACAATATTCCACAGCAATCTGAAAGATAAATTCAAAATTTAACATGTCTCAGTCTGTGGTGGATCTTAGAGGAATCATTAATAAACATGAGCTTTGAAGAAAAAGGAGAATGTTTAGATACAAGGGAACAAGATTTGTCTATACCTAGGTGTTTGAATTGTACAAGGTGATCTGGTCTTTTAGCTGTGACTATCTTATACCACAAAATAACATGCTGAAATTAAGTACTAGAATAAAGATATTGGGTAAGTGCTTTGGAATCCACTGGGCATCATAGGAGCTGGTGCTAGCCTTGAACCTAGTGAAGCCTCTAGAGTTTATTCCCCACTGGAATTGTGCCATATGGACAGTTTCCACTCTCTTTAGGCATGCATTAGAAGATAGCTTCTGACTACCCTTTTCCCACTGGCATTATCAGAGACAATGGAAAGGGTTTGCTAGAATCCCTTTGGCCTGCTTGTCACATTTGAGTTAGGAGAGTGGTCACGAGGATGCTTTTAAATGTAATCCCCCTTTGGTCCCCAGCTGTAAGTTGGCCTTTAATATTTATTGATGGTTTGGATTTGGAGAGTCAAGGGCTTCTTAACATCCTCATCAGTGATGAGTACTGGCTTGGTCACTGTGGCTTATGCTCAATTTGGGTCAATGGAATCCATGTTTAATAAATTGTTTCTGAAATGTTTTAATAACTCTGTTATTAAAATTTTGGATTAATATTTTGGATGCTTCTCTCCAAAATATTGTATACACTGTAAATTTAGTTAATTTACGTAATGTATTATGTTTTGTAGGGTGAATGGGGGCTCCATGAAATAGTCTGTCTGAACTTGCAGAGATTCTGTAGACAGGATGTTGTTTAATGGGCAAAGCTATAAGTCAGGATCCTCAGGTCCTTACCCTTGTCCCATCCGGGAGAGGGAACTTTAGTCTCACATTTGAGCCAATCTCAGATTCACCATCTCGCAGGGACCTGTTTGTCCTTTACTAGACAGGAGGTCCTGGGTTGCCTGGGCTACCTGTGGCTGATCCATCACCACCTCCACAGCACCGGCTGAGTGTCTTCCCTGCCAGGACTGCTTAATGCATGACTCTAGTGGGTGCTTTATGATGATGCCACAGCCAGTAGGAGCAAACCCAACGCTGTGTAGCCAAAGCCAAGGGCTGTTAGGAAGGACAACGGGGTGGGTCTCAACCTGACAACATCGGCATCACGTGGAGGAGCTTTAAAAACCACCGGTGCGCAGGCCCCACCCCAGCCCTACAGACCTGCGTCCCATTGAGAGGACCTGGGCATACTGAGTCAAGGTGGCCGTAGGTTATTCTAATGGCCTTCCAGGGTCGAGAGCTCCTGGCCCGGTTGGGCAAGGCAGATCAGGAAAGGCTTGTCCTGATTAGCAATGGCTTGTCCTATGCTGAGTTGCTGAAGTATGTGGGTAGCAGAAGGCACAAGGTCTGGGGGAATCTCTGCAGGCTGTTCTGGAAAGCACTGTGCGGCCTGGGTTTTGGAGTTGGCCAGCTCCTTGTAGAGGCTGACTTCATGGGGAAGGAACATGGTTCCACTCAGAAAACAATTCAACTTTAATTGAGAAAGAGGAGAGGTTGCTATTCTTTCTCCGCAATCACCCAGTAAGCTTGAAGGCTGAGGGACTTACGTTACTGGCAGTCGGCGTGGCAGTGTTGATATCTGGATGCTGGAAATCGGAGATTAAGGCAAGTTAGTGCAGGAATCAAATCTGATTGTTTCCAAAGCCTTTTCTATTTGTTTCTTTGGGACAGGATTTTGTTTTAAGGCTTTAAGGACTTTGTTCAGCTAAACTCATCAACTTTTTTTTTTTTTTTTTTTTTTTTTTTTTTTTTTTTTTTTTTTTTTTTTTGCATTTGCCCTATGTTCTGTTTTACACAAGAAGACATGACAGTTCTAGAAAACCTTTCTAGAATGAGGCTGGATATGTGGAAGCAAAGGAGAAGAAAACACAAAGGACAAGTCAAAGATTGAATAATTAGACTAGCTGAGCCATAACTATCTTTTCCTTCTTTTTAAGATACTGTTCTGAGCATTAATTTATCTAATCCTTATAGAAACCCTGCGGTTAGACACTGTTATCATGATTCCTATCTTACAGAGGAGAAAGCAGAGCCATGGAGAGGGTGAATGACTTGCCCAAGATTACATAGCTGGACTCCAACCCGGTCGGACAGCATGATCTGTGCTCCTAGCCACTACACATAAGGCCTTTTAAGTTTGGAGCCTGGTGACAGGTTGTCACGCAATTATAGATGAGTCTTCCCTTATTGGTTCAGTTCAGTGTCCCTTCTCGGCATTCGCGCCGACACACACAAAGGACGCTGTGATATTGTTGACTTATGTCGCTCTTGACTTGTGTGACTCTCTAGGCCATGACTCCTAGAGGACACAGGTGGATCCTACAGCACAGACCCTGGGAATTAAAGATTTTTGAAGAATATTCACCTATTGAAGCTTATGCCAAGTACTTGCATACGTTACCTTCCTTTTTTTTCTTAAGACAGAGTTTTGTTCTTGCTGCTCAGGCTGGAGTACAATGGTGTGGTCCTGGCTCTCTCCAACCTCTGTCTCCTGCCTCAGTCACCCAAGTAGCTGGGATTACATACAGGTGCCCACCACCACACCCAGCTAATTCTTTTGTATTTTTAGTAGAGATGGGGCTTCACTATGTTGCCCAGGCTGGTCTTGAACTTCTGACCTCAAGTGATCCTCCTGCCTTGGCCTCCCAAAGTGCTGGGATTACAGGCATGAGCCACCACGCCCAGCTTACATTAGCTTCTTTACGTTATCACAACTCTCCTGTTTTATATGGAAATAAATGACCTTCAGAGAGGTTGGTGAACTTGCCCATGGTCTCACAGCCATTTAGTGTTTCTGTGTCCATGCTCTTGAGCTCCCCGCTGCCTAACTTAATACATGTTTGTTGAATGAGCTCCATGTCTAGTGGTTTCGATGCAGGGTTTTAGTTTCCTGGGATATTGGAGGAGGGGAGACTGGCGCCCTCATCCCAGCCTTCAGGGGGAATGTTCTTAATCCACATGTACATACTTGAGAATGAAGATGATAGAAGGATTTTGCTTTGGGAATCCTGGCTGGCGCATCAAGCAAAGGATCCCATGTGTGTGAGAAGGCTTGTGAACCAAGATGTGATTTACAGCATTGCTGTCCCATGATTTGCATATCAATGGTGCTGCTCTTAACCCACCCACTCCCGACCAAGGACTCAAGAGATTTACTTCTCTTCTTTTATTTGATTCATTTATTCATTCTTTTAATTAGTTTATTTTAGAAATTGTGGCAAAATACCCATAAAATCAGACACCTTTCTCATTTTTAAGTGCATAGTTCAGCGGCATTAAGTCCATTCAGATTCTTGTGCAGCCATCACCACCATCCATCACAACACTCGTTTCATCTTGTAGAACGATAACTGTTCCTTTAAACAACAATTGCCATCCCCTCTCCCCACAACCCTGGGCAGCCACCCTTCTACTTTCTGCCTCTATGATGTGACTACTGTAGGACCTCGTGGAAGTGGATCACACAGTACATGCCCTTTTGTGACCAGTTTATTTCACTTAGATTGCCTGATTCTTTCCCCTTAATTATTCTCGGGATGAGTACAGATGGGGGAGGACCCGAGGGTGGGTGAGGAAGTGAGCATGCAGGGAGGGATCGTGTATGTCAGAGACTAAGGAGGGGAGGGCTGGGGAAGCTCTGAGATCCCATGGGCCTGGGAAGGTAGGGTCCGGGCTTGATGCTCAGAGCCTCTGTGAGGCTTGTTTAGATAGTTGGGCCCCTGAGGACATTTTGCCTGGAGAGCCGCTGCGGGTAGACCTCATGAGGCTGACGAGGCAATGCAAAAGCTGCTTCCAAGAGCTTTCTGCAGGTCTGGGTAGATAGAACAGGACAGGCTGTGGGATGCATGCTGGCACGGGCTGGGAAGCAGATAGACCTCAGTGTTGAATGTTGGCTCTGCCTTTTGTTAGAGGTGTGATCTTGAGTTAGTCACCTAATTGGTCTCAGCCTCAGTTTTCTCATCTGTAAAATGGGGATAATAATCCCTCTCTTGCAGTGTTGCTGTAAAGAGGTAATGCACATAAAGTGTGAAGCACGATGCCTTGCACATGACAGGCTCTCACACATGCTAACAGTGGAGTGATCAAAGATGGGCGTCTCATACTTAGCATTTTTAAAGAAGATGAAATCTTCTTTAAAAACTGGACAGTGTCTTCTGGTCTTTGCTGATGGCCCAGAATCATGGCTGCTAATTTCTCTCAAAAAGCAATGTGTTTCACACAGAAATGAGAAGTGGGAGTATGAATAGATATATGAATAGACGTAGGAGTATGAGTAGATGTGGGAGTATGAATAGATGTGGGAGTATGATAGATGCGGGAGTATGATAGATGTGGGAATATG
>NW_016107487.1:75133-76996 GCF_001604975.1 Cebus imitator | reverse complement strand
GAGCCCAGCAATCTGTGCTTTAGCAAGCTCTCCAGGTAATCCTGACTCGAGCTCACGTTTGCCAGCTCCAGCCCCTGCCCTACCCCATTTCTACTGCACACACCTCCTGCTCCAGCTAGCCTGGTGTCCCTTTTGAAAATACAAAGGGTATTTCTACCCTCCCTCCCTTGCTGTGCCACCCCTGCAGCTGGACTGTCACTGGAATCCACCCATCCTCCAAGGCTGCACACAGATCTCAGCATACCCAGACTGCTGCTGGTCATGGTGGCTCATAGTGCTCACTCCCTCTCTGACCATCTGTAACTCCTACCATCGGAGCCTCATGCTGCCACTTTTATTGGCAGTTAACTGGTCTTTTACCCCAAGCCAGAGTTGTAAGTGTCTGGTTGGCAAGAACCAACTGGCTCTTTGCTTCCCCTTTAACATTCAATGTGTGTTTTACCATCATGAGCACTGGCATAAAGCACATCGTAGACACTGAGTATACCTAGCTGATGAATTGACATTTGTAGGTTTGGAGGTTGGAGAAAAAGAACGGTGGAAAATTGCCTAGGAATACTGTTCCCGTCATTTTTGATGGTACATCATGATCAACACTAACAACCATAAGAAAGTGTTATTCCCTAGGTGCCCAACTTTTCACATCATTAGAGGGAACTCAACAGGTGTTGCTGAAGTGCTGATTAAACAATTATCACTCCTCCCTGGCTTCCTGTTTGTGTCTAGTCTGGAGAATGCCAAAGTCACTGATGGTGCCAGCCCTTCCCACTGTCGCTTGAGCTGTTGGCCAGGGAGCTGCTAGGATTGGAGTCCCCTACCCCCGGCACTGAGTTGGGTGGTCAGAGGGCTGTCTCTGCACCTGACCCTGCTGAGGTGAAGATGCTCTCAAGGCTGCTGAGATTGTTTTGTTCTAGAAGTATATAATCTTAGGACTGGAAATTGACTAGTCCAGTCTCTCACGAGGAATCTGAGGCCCTGCTCAGTGAGACTACCAATTAGTGGGAGGGGATGCTGGTTCCTCCAATTCCTAGTGTAGTGCTTGTTCTCCGACAATACCTGGGGTGGGCATGAACAGAGCTATCGTTTGGGGGTCTCATATATCCTGCCTCTCCTCCTGCCCTCTACCTAAATTACTACAGTACCCAGCTCTAGTCTGCCCAGAATCCTGGGCCTGACAGTCCTCGTCTACCCTGGTGGTGTGTCCTTTCTGTGATTTATGTGGGTATGAGCCTGTGAGGAAACTCACAGAAGAGAATGACCTTGGGCTTGGTGCATTCTAGCCTGATAGGACCGGTCATCTGGACTAGGGCTCTGCCTAGTCCTGAAACTTTGCAGGCATTCATACAGGTCCCTATAGTTTGCTGCCCTCAATCCTCCCAGGAACAAAGGGGTATAAATCAATAAGTTTGTGTTAGAACCTGGATAACTGAGAAACTTGTACTGATTTGTTACTCTGTAGCAGGAATGGTAATTAAATGTCATTCATAACTCTTTTTGATACTAATGGCCACCTAGAATGTGACCTTGAGAAGCATTTTGAGTAGGCTCTGGGGGAAAAAAAAAGACCTGATGATTGATTAATGATGTCTGCCAAGAACAGTAAAGAGGAGAATTTGCAGCTGTGCAAAGATGAAATCACTATATGTTCTATTAGTAAAACTTTTCTCTTGAAGTTGTTTCATTTTTACATTTGACTGTAACAGAAAGCCCCCAATAATAGCCTCTTAAAGAAGATAAATGTGTATTTTTCTCACACATGAAAGTCTAGGTATGGCCAGGCACGGTGGCTCATGCCTGTAATCCCAGTACTTTGGGAGGCCGAGGCAGGCGGATCATCTGAAGTCAGGAGTTCGAGACCAGCCT
>NW_016107487.1:32475-75083 GCF_001604975.1 Cebus imitator | reverse complement strand
AAAAAAAATGTAGACAGGCATGGTGGTGCATGCCTGTAATCCCAGCTACTCAGGAGGCTGAGGTAGGAGAATTGCTTGAACCCAGGAGGTGGAGGTTGCAGTGAGCCGAGATTGCACCATTGCCCTCCAGCCTGGGCAACAAGAGTGAGACTCTGTCTCAAAAAAAATAAGTTTGGGTACAAGCCCAAGAGGTAATGGCTCTCCAAAGTCACAGATAAAGGTCACGTAGTCTTCTTTATCTGGACGTGGTCTCAATCTTATTGTTCAAGATGATGGCATCTCTATTCCAGGCGGCAAGATGGAAAAAAAGGATGATTAAAGGATGACTTTTTAAAAAGACAAAATCTTGACTATGAAACAAATATATCTTGCACATGGCAAAGATTTTATTTAAATATTTAATTAACAAGGGAACCAGTAAGATGTTATAGCTGGTTCAAAGGAGAACTAAACATACATACACCTATAGGCCACCAAGAATGCTGAGATGAACTTATGGTTAGATGCACAGTGAACCAGCATCCACTGCAATGTTAACGTCATCTCCACTGGACATCATTTCCAATGTTTTGGGGAGGACAGGGTCTCACCTTGTTGCCCAGGCTGAAGTGCAGCAGCAGAATCATGGCTTATTGCAGCCTCCACCTCCCAGGCTCAAGTGAGCCTCCTGTCTCAGCTTCCCAAGTAGCTGGGACTACGGGCATGTACCATCATGCTTAGCTAATATTTTTTATTATTTTGTAGAGACGGAATCTCACTTTGTTGCCTAGGTTTGCAATTTTATGATAGGGCACATTCATATTATTAACAGTATTCTTTCACTCACAGAATTATAAAATGGCTCAAAGACAATGGAAGTCTGCGAGAACACGGAAGTGTGCTCTAGACACGATACCCAGTCATCATTTTTGTCCATTTCAAAGTCTTTCACAATTTTTCCTGACGAGATGAAAATGGAGAGTGTTAAGGGCGTACATTTGCTTTCTCTTAAGGGAAGTGCCTGAAAATTGTCACATATACATTTGTTTGTATCCTGTGGCGAGATTTAGTCACATGGTCACACCTAGTTACAAGGGAGGTTGGGAAATGTAGACTTTATAAAATTCGGTTGTACAGGAGAAGGGGAGCACCGATATTGCCAGGAACTAGCAGCCTCAGCCTCAGCCATGATCTCTAGTTACTGTAGCATTGCTCTCAATAGCAGTTAATGAGAGGCCACTAAGGGTCCCTCGGATAATCTGTGGTATGTCCATACAATGGAACATTATGTAGCCATTCAAAAAAGAGGTAGCTGCCTAAGTACTGATAGAATGGTCTCCAAGATACAACTTAGAGAAAATAAGCATGCAGGAGAGTGTGTATAACAGAGCGCTATTTGAGCTGGAAAAACATATGAATATGTTTGTAAATCCATAGATGCTTATTGAAGGAATAATAGAAAGGACAAATGGCCTCTGGATGACCAGGGGCCAGACAAAAGAGGGAGGCTAGCTCACTTGGCATTGTAATTGTTTCTTATTCTTTCTGAATTTGTACCATGTTAATGTTACCTGTTATCAGTAGGATAAAATGAAATAAGTCACCATCGATGTATGGCTCTAAAAAAACTGAAGTTGGTCAAGGCTGGGAAGAGGGTAAGGTTTATAAATTGTTTCAAGGTATTGCCCAATTATGGGGAGAAGTGGGAACCTTGGGGAAGATGGAATCCTAGAATAAGAGCACATGATAGGGCATCATCCCACTGCATAGCTTTCTGAGATTCTTGAATTTCAAACCACTTGGATTTAGTATTATTTTAAAACCTTAAAAATATTTTTAATATTAAATAAAAATTATAAAATTATGCTAGCTATTATAGATATATATACCTCTGCGTGTACACACACATACGCACACGCACACACACCTCCCATCTGCTTATTTACTCATTCATTCATTCTTGCTAGGGGATTCTAGTGCAGGGGAAATCTCTTGGCACTATCTGTAGTCATCTCTTCTTAAGTGGGAAGAAGAGGGAGCCAAGAGTCAGGAAGCCTGGGGTTTAGCCTCAGTCTCAACCCTGATGAGCGGTGTGACTTTGGGTGAGTCACCCCACCTCTCTGAGTAAAGATCTGCATCTGTAAAACAGGCGTCACTGCACTTGTTTTACTTACCTAGCAGGATCGTTTTCAAGATTTATGTTTGTTGGGGAGGTAATTTGTCAGCGCTTGTGAAAAATGTAAAGCATTGCTCAAATGTAAGGGATTATTATGCTCACGGAGAGAGAAGCTACAGATCTCCTACAGGAAATTCTATCCTAGGCAGTAGAAAGGCCATTCGAAACATGAAACCTACGGAGGGAACTGTTGAGCTGTTAACCAGCAAAACAAGTGCTTACAGAGCATTGGTGTGTATCCAGCCCCGTGCAGGCACAGAAGGCTGTAGAACGTGGTGGTGAAGACAAGAAACTCCAGGAGTGCTGGCTTCCCCTCCCACATTCTGTGTGACCTTGGGCCCTTCCGTGCCTCGGTGACCTCCTCTGTACATGGGAGTAATATTAGTGTCTACCTCACAAGCTTGTGATGAGGATTAAATGAGCAACAGAGGTAAAACACTTATCACACCAGAGCCCTTAGTATTAGTAAATGCTGTGCAATGGTAATAACGGCATCTGCTTCGGTAGGTTAGGACGGTTAAATGTGCTGTTGATTTTAAAGCACCCAGGAGGGACTGGATCCCACAGCAGCAGTGGTGGTGGTAAGAACAGTAGAATTGATAGCACTGTTCTCCACTCTCGCCTGTCTTAAAATCTAGTTGAGGGAAGACTCGTTGGAAACAACACACAGTAGCAAACGTAATAGTCCGCCAGGAAAATGTTTGTATATGGAATGGACATATTCGAATTAGGTAAAGCTTTGACAGGTTAAGAAGTACCTTAAAGTTTCTAGTTTGGTTGCGAAAAACCCAAAAGACATGAATTGGAAGAAAGTGGCTATTGAAAATTCTGTCTCTGGGGTTTCCTGGCCCGGCTAACAGTCCCGGAATGAGCTTTGTTTGGGATGGAGAGACTATGCTTTTGGCATCTAGGTCCAGGATATAAAACTTCAGGGAATTTGCATGATCTCATCCAGTGTGCTAATCACCAGCCAGGAAGCCATTACACCTTCCTGAGGCACTTATCTAGCTGGATTCAGAAGTGCAGCTGCCTCCAAGGGCTTGGGATGGGCTCCTTGGCTTCATTCTGCCAGGGCCTTGTTAGCCACGGGTCATTTTTAAAAGAGGGGCCTTCAAGTGACTCCCTGACTGCATTAGCAGGAAAGGGCATGCTGGGGTTAATGGCTAGAGGCAGATCACTCTTCCTCAGTGACTCAGTGTAAAGCAGATGCAGTGCTAATGAAGGGGCTTATTCCTGAGCAGAGAGAGCCAGGAGTGGAGAAGGAGGCTGCAGTTTGTTATCCCCTTTCTTTCCGACCATGTGCCTAGCTCCCTGGCAGACACCATGTGGAATATGAGAGTTGAGAGCTGGAAGGAACCTCGGGAGACAACCCTCTTCTTTCACAAAAGAGAAGGTCCAGAGAGGCGCAAGGAGGTCACCCAGAGACTTGAACCAAGCCAGTTCCAGCATGCAGGACTTCAGAGCCCAGGTCCTGGAGGCCGGGCAGTATAGTAAGAAAAAAGAACACAGGCAGACAGAACAGGGTTGAAATTGTGGCCTGTTGTGACTTCTCCTCTGTGAAATGGAAATGACCCTGAGGAGCATTTGTCAGGATCGTTGAGCTCATGTATAGTGCCCAACACAGCCCACAGAGCACGTGTTCCAGATTGTCTGCATCCATTCTCTTCTGTTAGGGTATAAATACAGCTGAGATTAGCTGAATATTTGTGAAATCTAAGCCTCCAATACATGTGCAGTGAATTCATAACTGAGTATCGTCAGTGTATAATCAACATGAATCTCATAAATTGACCTTACCAAGGTGAACAGGACATCAGAGAAGCCCCCTGCCCCAAGAGGGAATGATTCTGAGAAAATGAGGGATTTGGCTAGGTGAGTTTCAAGTTGGGGTAGTGAAGAGCGTGACCACTCTCCTGCCATTGTATGAGTCTTGGCATGATTGGGACCCAAGCGTGACTTTGGTGCCAGGTTGAAAAACGTCTTGAAGTCAGAGTTATAGATTGGAAACAGCAAACTTGACAGATTTGATCAGTGCAGCCCACGAAGAATGACGAGGTGCCATTTTCCTAGAGAATCACAGACCTGAGTAATTGGATGGTCCCATACCCTTGCCTTTTGGCCAAGGGCTGCCAGGGGCTCTGCAGAAGTGCTCCCTGCATGGAAGGCAGTGGCCTGCTGACCGCAGCTGGAGGTCAGAGCCCTGCCTCTGTCCTGATCTCTGGTTTCATTCCTGGCACCACTGCGGCGGGCTGAGTTCACTCCTCCTCGAGAGGGATCTTAGAAATCATTTATGCTGAAAACCGAGAAGGCAAATAAAACTCATGGACAAAATATGTACTTGTATGTGGAAAAGGAGGGAAGGGATACTCCCTCATCACCCCTGGTTTGGAAGAAAACGAGGAGCACCAATTCTCCTGGGGTCTGTGCTATTTGGGAGAGCAAGCCAGGCATCTTGATTCTTTTAGACCTCAGGCTCAGTCAGGTTGGGTGCCAAGAATATTTGGTACAACAGAGTTGCTGACATGTCCTAGCTCTGGACAGTGTCTTGTGGAGTACTTCATCCTCTCTGGAGGGAAGAGGGAGGGAAGTTTTCATAGCACCTTAGCCACAGGCTGCAGTTGTCCTGATGAGTCCTTATGAGAAGAGACCCAAGAAGGGTCCCGGGCTTTGGAGGCTGTGGCAATGTGACTTCTCCAAAAACCAGCAAGGTGTTGGATTGGGTGTTCTCTAAGTTCCTTTCTGTTCCAAAGTTCCATGTTCCTGGTTGGAGATGGCTTCAGCTCTCTCACTTAGAGCAGGAGATCAGAGGTCTCTGTTCCCACCCTGTGTGATAGAATTAAGCATCCTCCCCATAGGAGAATTACCCTGTGGCATAATTCAGTCCCCAAGCCAGAACTTCATTACCATTTAAGAAGGCACTAATCTCATAAGAGGATTATGCAGGAAATTTGATACACCAGTTACCCCCCTTCTTTGGTCTCTCTTTGGTGGTTCAGGGTCAAGAATATAATTTTTTTTTATAATGTTTATCAAGAAATACATTTGACAAAGTGTTGGTTCTAGAACCTAAAGAAAGCAGTATATTCTTTGAGCTGCAACTGTAGTAGGCAGGCAGTGATGCCAGAGTATTCTGAATCCTTTGTTATCCTGGGAAGCTGAGCGGGTGCATTCCCAGACTGCCCCACCTGTGCCATTCTCTCCCCTGACTGAGTACTAAATTCCCCTATTCTTACTTTGCAATCGGTTTTCTCCAGTCAGGTTCCAACCCCTAGTGCTTTGTCTTTTACTTCCTGGGTCCCCTTCATTAGACCTCAGTAAAGAAGCGCCCAAGAAGCACTTTCTGACCAGTCACTTTGGGGTGACAGACAGTCTAAGTATAAATCCCTCAGGCACATGTAAACAGCCAGGTGTTTGCAGCCAGAGACTCCATGCTGGGAGTTTTATGGATAGAATATCCCAGCAACTATACTACTTTCTGTGTCTTATTTGTAAGGAATAACTAGGGAGGTTGTTGAGGAATGACATGGATCTAGAGTGGAAAATCACTACCTCTAGTAACTCCTACTTTTAGAACTAGCAGATTCTAGTTCTGCCTCAGCTGCTTTCCAGTTAGGTGACCTTGGGTATCATCCTCAAGTCCCAATTTTTCACCTGATAAGTGGGAGCACTGGTGTCCACTCCACAAATCCCTTGCCAGCCCTGGGCTGAAGAATGTGAATGCCAAGAATCACAAATGAGATGCTAAGAGTGTTGATGGTACCTTTATGGCAATTAATGCAAGATGCATCCCAAGTGCATTTGGGGCTCTCATTTAACCATTTTCTCTTGGCCTGTAGAGAGTACTGGAGAGATACAACTTATGCTTGTATTTATTTACCTGTTTTCTTGTCACCTATCACAGCTACTAAAATTCCTATGGTCATCGTGGCCTGGCAATGAATCATACAGAAGTTTGATGTGTGGCCTTTCCCAGTGAGAGTGTGATTTCAGGATCTGCTTGAGAGGCTTTATTTACCCCTTTGCTGAGCTCAGGCCTGCAACGAATGTGGAAGGAGAATTTGTCGTAGATGACCAGGCTGAATGGTATTTGTTCACAACCCCTGGAGTGTCACAAGACTTAAAGCTTTTGGGGTGTCCTGGTGCTCTGGAGATGGGAAAGCCATGAGTGATTTTTTTCCTGGGGATGAGACCACGTGGGCTTCATCCCTACAGCACAGGCGTGGATAACTTGGCACCTCACTGTCCCTAACACCCAGAGGTGCCTTTTCATGTCAACTAGGGAGCTGGCAATCTAGCACTGGCCAGACTCCAGACTTCTTGTGAAACTCCTGGATTTTGTTTTGTTTTCTTTCTTTAGCCTTAGATTCCTGCCATGTTTTTATGATAATTAGGCCAGGTCTTTGTCTGTGCAGCAGTCTTCCTTTCCTGTCTGTGCTGTCTTGCACAGCCCACTTTTGTGCCAGGCTGTCCCCAGCGCTACCCTGCATGGCCCCAGCCTCACACGTCAGATGCCCCCTTCCCAACCTTCTCATTGCCCAGTTACCTCCTCGATACTCCTGTCCATCCTCCCTCTCCCGAATTGGTAGAGGCGAGCTGGCCCTAGATGCGAACAAGGGGGTCAGCTTAATTCTTTTTGAAGGTACAGCTCTTTTAAAGAAAGTCCCTATGCAGAGTGTTTGTGAGGTTAAAATGATTAAAAACATGTTTTCTATAATTACCATTGTGAACTTATAATAATAGTAGTGTTACTAAACATCTGCAGAGACACTGAACATTGGGGAAAAAGGGATCTATGTGTAAAGAAATGACTGAAATTATATACTGTCAGGAGAGAGAGAGAGAGATATGAGAGAGAGAGAGAGAGAGAGAGAGAGAGAGAGAGAGAGTGTGTGTGTGTGTGTGTGTGTGTGTGTGTGTGTGTGTGTGTGTGTGTTGTGGGTAGGGACATACCCCAGGGGGAGGGACCTCTTTTGGGCAACCCTTTGCAGCGCCCCCTGCAACCCTAGACCTTGTCATGAGAGCAGCAGCTCATTTCTTATTAAGTTTTGCAGTTTATATGTAATACAATTTTACGGTTTATCAATTGCCAACTTTTAAACACTTTACTTGTTTTTACTTTATATTTAAAAGTTTAAATCTCAGGGTAATCCTGTTTAATTATACAAACTCACCATCAGCTTCAGTCAAAGTTAGGTCTCATCATGAATCAAATACTTTCTTTAAGGAAACTTTCCAATCCTGAGACTCTGCTGACACCAAGGCCCCACTAGGTTCTGCGGTCATCCTGTGGACACGGGTGACAGTGGGGAAGCTGGGACTGGATTCCTGCCTTTTAAGGCAAGTCTAGTGCTCTCTCTACCTGTCCTCCGAAGGTGAGAGCAGCCAGGCGGGCATCTCACTGCCCGCTCTCAAGGTATCTGGGCAAGCTACAGGCTAAGTTTCCTCCTGCTTCAGTAACCATCAGACCCGGCTCGGTCTCCCTGAAGTCTGTTCTTCTCAGCCCCGGAGCTGAGCAGAGTTTAAATCACTTTGATCCTTAGAGCATGACAGGAGATGAGAGGGTAGCACATTTATGATTCTGTGACTTTTTCCTGTCTCAGGTGATAGGGATTGGGAATTTCATAATCATTTTACACAGTCAGTCAGTCCATAAGGTAAAATGTATTATGTGCCACATAGAAATTTAAGTTCTGTTTTGGTTTTTACTTTTTGGCATTCACAAGACATGTTTTGGTACATCAAAGGGCTCGTTCCAAATATTTGGGATTGAAGGCGTAAACAAAAAATCAATCTTGTGACTTGTAGATTTCTATCTTTCTTGGCTTTGGAAGATGGATGAACTGGCTGTTCCATATCCCTCTGGATTTGAAACTTGACTTTCATCTGAGCCATCAGGATAACATTTACGAGATCAATACCCCACCGGAAGTTTTAGCAAAGGAAGAATAAACTATCCTGGGTCTCAGTCACCCTAACAGATGTCTGCTTAGGAAGGACGGGACTTGGATGGGCAAGTCTCTCAGAAGCTATGCTATTAAACGAGAACATTTAAAGGGTTCAAGTTACGCTTTGAGATTCCGCCATCTACCATCCTTTCATCTCAGTGTTTTCCCATCTGCCCTGTCTCCTTCCTAGGACAGCCCTTTGAGCTGGCGGTTTGAATTGAGAAGAACAGAAGCTCAAAGGAGCCTCTGGCTTCGGCAGAGAATGACTGCAGCAGTTTTAACACGAGGATGTGGAGACCTGTTTTTGATCATTTTAATGCCTTGTTTTCTCCTTTGCCCTGCCTCAGCACTCACCATGTGTGTTTCCAAAACATGTGTAATGATGAAAACCTGTGTAAACACTCTTGCCCTTGCCACCAAGTATATCTCGTAGCTTGCAAGAATCTGGGGTGTTTGCCGAGGGAAGAAAGCAAGTACAGCTCAGTATGAAGGCTTTGAATGCTCAGATGGAGATTTGATGTTTGAAGCATTAGAGGAACTCAAGGAGGTAGGGAGGAGAAAGGATTTGGGGCGTGGATCCTCCTGAGACAGGAAGCTCTGTATTGAGAGTGAGGCATTTGCTCTCCTCCCTAAACAAAACAGAGAGGAGTAGGTATAGTAATGACCAGGGTGCTGCTGCAGATGATGCTGATGATAAATATTTGCTCTGTCAGGCATAGTTTCTATGCATTTTATATAAATTAACTTATCAGATCCTTACAACAATTCTGTGAGGGAGGGACTTTATCTCCAGTTTGCAGATCAAGAGTCAGGCACGCAAGGAATAATGGGTTTGCCCAAGGTCACACAGCTGCTAAGTGGTGCCTGAGCCCAGTCAGTCTGGCTCCCAATCCCATGTGGTATCCCTTTTTTTCTTGTCTTGAGAACCCATCTGGATCAGAACTCTGCCTTTCCTCTGGGGCTGTCAGGGAGAACACCACTTTTATAAGTCAAGGTCCATAGCATGGATCCCAGAGGACACATTGTCCTCAGTTGCAGCTGAGCGGCTGTTCTGTCCCTCCAAGGCTGTGGTTTCAGGGATGGTTCTCTTCCACCTTGCTCCCTGCCAAGCTGACTGGTTGCTACTTGTGGTTTTTCATGTTCCCGGGCCTGGGGCAAGAGTCCAGGTGATTGGACGGAAGCACACACATGCTACAGATGGGACGTGGGAGGTGAAAGGACCGAGGCCAGCCTGGATGACACTGTATAGCAAGCTGTGTTGTGAAACAGTTCAAACTCAAAGCCTTGGGAGCCCTCGACTAGAGCTTTGAAACCCATGGTGGTGCTCTGGGAAGTGTGGAATGCAAAGCAAGTCATACTCATTTTTCCTGTAAATCTTCAGACAAAGCTGTCGAGTAAAGGAAGAACAATGGTAAGACGGCAGGGAAGCAACGACACAGGGAAACAGTTGCATCAAGACGGTTTGGGACTGTGTCATTGCACAGCGCACCGCATTCCTAATGTATGGATCTGGGGTGGCTGTTTCTTTGAAAAGCAACAGTGAGTTTAAGGGGTGTTGGGAGTAATCACTGCTGTGGGGATTGCAGATGGAACCTAAATACGGTACTTTTACAGGACTGAGATCAGCTCAGAGCAAAATAAAGGAGGATGTTTTAAGTGAGTTGGACTGAAGGGGTGAATCTTCAGTGGGATTTTCCAGCTGAAGGTAATGGAAACATGGCGCATCAGCTTTTCTTGGTATTACATCATTTAACCAACAAGAGTTTATTAAGCACCTTTGAAGTGCCCAGCAGTGTTTCATGTGCTCCTGGAACACATAGAACATTGCTAGGCACTTAGAAAACATGTGGGGAGAGAGTAATCTCCATGGACCAGCAAGAGGAATACAGGTGTGGACTTGCCTGGGGGGGAGGGGATCGAGAGTGGGAACAGATTCGAGGTGGACGAAGGCCTGAAAATGTAGGCAGATTTTATTTGGAGGGGGAGAGGGGGAGTTTGGGAGGAATGAACTGGGCTAAGGAAGGGCAGAATGAGAAAGGCCTGGCATAGTAGGAGGGCAATGTGGCTGAGGCATAAGGGGGTGGGAGAGTTGGGAATTTCAGGGCTGGGTTTTGAAGGATGTTAAATGTCAGCAAGAGAAATGACTTGTGACAGTAGGAATCACAGAGTTGAAGATTTTTTAACTTTGCTGTTTGGAAGTGAGGTCCTTAGGAGGCCTTTTGTCCTTGAGTCTTGTTTCAAGACACAAATGCCATTGAAGTTTTCAAACTGACAGCTTCTTTCTCTTCATTTGTTGTTCGTGATCAGCCTCAAATTTCTGTTTGGTGCATGGTTGTTGCAGATTTGCACTGTCTCCGTAAGAGTTTACGGTTGAGGCAGTTGAGGCCCCGAGAGATTGTCCTGGGTCACGTTGACCTTAGTGGCAGAAGCAAGGCAAGACACCTGGCCTTCTGTCACCCCGCCCCCTCCCCACCCCCCAGCATGGCAACAGACTGCAATCTTATGAGGTTCTAGCTCTAGCTCCGTCACTCCAGAAAACTTGTTTAGGTCTGCTGACAAATCACCTTATACAAGAGATTACACAGCCAGCATCTTTGAGCCCCAAAGGTCAGGGGAGCCAAGCATGGTGGTTGGGAGGTAGAGGAGCCTCTTTGTTCAGAAATTCCAAGGCTAGTCTGGGACAGTTACCCCGCTTCAAGCCTCTTATGCCTTATCTCACAGGCAGTGGGTTTAATTCCTTTTCATAATATTTAGAAGTTGGTAATTGATGGAAAGAGGGGCAGCATTTAAAAATATTATTTGTGTCTAGACTTACTTTACTCAACATTGAATATTTACAAATTGAGGTAATTGTCTCCCCTAAGTTAGAGTTTCTAAAGGAAGAGGCAGACCGCCATAGCCTGGAGTGGACACAAGCAACAAATGTTAATTGAACAGCCCCTAAATGTGGGACCCTTTGCCAGGCCCAGGAGGATGGTGGGGGTGGAGGTATAGAGCAGGCCATACCCCGGAAGAGCTACCCCTGGAACCTACCTGGGGACTAGTTACATGGTGAGAAGAGAGTTCCTGACAGCCCAGTTGACCCTCAGTGCCAAAGGGGTGGCTCAGAGGGTGACTGCTAGAGGATGGAGGGAGGAGTCAGGATGCCCTCCGGGAAAGAAGGGGCTTAGTGACCGAGGATCTCTGAGGGGTGGGGCGTGGGAGGACCCGTAACTGGCTTTGGATGAAGGGCCTGGGAGAGCAGGCTGCAGAATGTTCTGGTACCTCTCCAGAGTGCTCTTTTTCTGAGCCATTTGTGTATACCTTTTCAGAAATGGTTGTGTAATGTCCACACATATCAGTTATCGTAGATATCAAATTTGTGTGTATACAAAGTCACATGGAGATCAGGGAAGCTAAATGCTCCTGTCACCTCCAAAAGGGAGAGTGCTAATTTTGTAGTTTAGGGAAGGCCCATGGCTTTTTAACAGCAGCCGATTTATGGAGGATGAAAGTTGAGCCAGCCCTAGAGAAAAGTGCTGTGGGCTTTTGGGAAAAAGCAGCCCACATTGTGCACCCACAAGCAACCCCAGCAGGTGATATCAGGGCCTGGGGGAGCAAACCATCTGGGGTGGCCCCTGTCCTGCTGCAGGGTCGTGGCTGTCTGCGGGTGTGTCTGTTGCTGGACGTGGACACAAGGGTAACTGCCAGCCATCCCCAACTCTGCCCAGTCGCTGGCTCCCTTTTGCCTGGGCTGGGATGCCCTATAATGACTCTGGGCATAGAGAGCTTTGTGCCATGGGATTTGTACTTTCCACTGTGGCAACTAAGAATGGCTTGGCAATTGAAGTAGTGGTTGGGTGCCTTTGGAGGTGCTGCCGGGCAAGAGGTCTGAATCCATGTCACTCACTCAATGAGTTCTATCATCAAGGGCTAAGACTTTTCCATAGACTGCATTCTCTTTTCTGTCTTAGTTAGGAGTGTTTGCTTTTTAACCTTCTGTCTCTGTGAGGAGAGCTGCTTCTTAACTTTTTATTTTGGTAGTGATGATCTATTTCATTTTTTCATTGGGTTCTGTTGATCACTCCCTTGTCACTAACTCCTGTTACCCCCAACTCCCACCCCAATTGACCAGGTGCCATGCTAGGCCCGGGGGAAACAAAGGTGTATGGACCCTGTCTCCAAAGAGCCTAGGCTTCTACTGAAGTTGTTCCTTGCTGTCAAGCCCTGCACTCCGGGAAACTCATCAAGGAATGACATGGACTCTGCTAGGGCTTTGAATATCGGGATCAATTCCCGGGCCTGGGATTCTTAAGGCTTGAGAAGTTCGTCCTTGAGGACCATCGCCTTCCCACTGCTTCCAACAGCACACCTGGGTCTATGAGAGTTCTCAGTAGTAACGTTGAGCCTCTGCTCTTTCTGGATGAAAAGGAACTGCAATTGGTTGGAAAATATTTCACCCCTCGTAGCTGAGCTATTGAATTACTTTCTCAGACAGGCTATTGAAACTTTCGGATCTCATTAAATCAGGAAACCTGCCATTCACTGAAAGATTAATGAATTAAAGAATCAGAGAGTAATTTGACTTTCAAGGAGAGTTAAGTGGTGGATTTTCTTCTATTTGACTAATTGGGTACCAGGGAATGTGTTACGCTGCAGGATAGTCACTCCACAGCAAGAAAGTCGGGGGTAGGGAGCAGAATGGAAGCCAGGAGTGAGCCATGGTGGCAGGCACTCCCAGCTTCTTGGTTTAAATGCCACCTGCAGGCTTCCTGGGAGAGCAGCTTCCATCTGCCAGGGACAGAGAGTTTTCAGTGTTCCATACCTTTGCCTCTGGCTGATTTCCCAGGTTGTTCCTTGGGCCCAGTTCCACTTCTGAGGGCATGCCCAGCTTTGCTGCTGGCAGCCACAGAGGCATCTGAGAAGCATGTGCTCTGGACAACTGGGTCTGTTCTGCGCTGGCAGAGCTTTTGCAGATGCCTGCCCAGAGGCTTGCAGCTCCTGGGAGGATTGTGGATATGGCATCTGGCTCAGCTGAGATGGACCGGGCATTGCACTTGCAGGATGTGCTCACTGGCTCACTGGCTTTCCTTGGCACTGCTGGGAGGTTGGTAGGCTTCTGTCACACCCTGCCGGCTGCTGCAGCTCCGTCCTGCGTGGTGCTGACTGTCCTCTCAGCTTTCTGTGAGGGCACAGCCCAGGACGGCTGTTTGGGAGTTTACTGTGTTTGATAGTGGAGAGGTAATCTTGAGGCAATCAAAGGAAATCAGGGATAATTTTCAGGCTTCAGCAGGACTGTCCTGTGGTTAACACAATTAGTTCCATTAATCCTCTCCAATCATCTAAGGTAAATAGAGAGCCTTTGAAGTCAGGGCAAACATCTTTACGAAGAAAGGAAAGGATGAAGTGATCAACTCCTTTCTCTCCAAAGCCCTTACCATTGTGAATCCTGAACAAAACATTAAAAACACCACCATCTACTGTATCCACACAAGAGGACCAGAGAAACAGCTTGGAGAGTCTCTTAAGAGGGGCGTGATGTGTGCCCAGCAGGGCATTGGGTTGGACTGGTGGAAAGGACTCCCTTCCCCAACTGAGATCTTCAAGAGAGCTTAGAATCAGCCTTTGGGTAACAGTCCAGTTGGGCTACTTAGGTTGACTATTTCCTTCCTCCCTCCCTCCCTCTCTCCCTCCCATCTTTTTCTCCTCCTTTTCGTTTTATTATGGAAACTTTCAAACATATTCAGAAATAGAACAGAATAATGGACCCCATGCCTCTACCACCCAGTTACAATAGTTATCATGACCCATAAGCAATTTTCCAGTTGGTATTTAATGATCACCACCCCTCCCTCTGTGTGGGTTTTCTGATTTGCTGTGTGTTGTTTATCTGTTTATGAATGAAGGGGGAAATTCTAATAGAGACTTCTTGTCTCTTCTTTCTCGTCTCCTTAGAAGTGGAAGGGGCCAACAATTTTGGTTGATGTGGAGGTTTTCTTGGCCTAGAAAGCGGCAGTGAGGGCAGGAGAAGGGGCTGGAGAGGTTGGGTGGTGGGAACCAGGAAAAGGTCCTGCTCAACGTGGGTCCACCTGGTGGGCTACATGGATTCAGAAGTGGGACTGCCTTTTTGTTGATATTTCAGCAAATTTGTCAACTCCACATTACTTTTATTCCCCAGGGGATGAATGTAGAACTCATACCCTTCGTAACAACAGCTATGCCGGTATCATCTTTGCCTGGCCTTGGTTCTGATCCTCTTACTCCTTTTTCTGTGTCTTTAAAACAGGAGGTGCACCTTGTGGGGACCTTGTGTTTCTCAGTCTAAGTAAGAGAGCACTTCAGGGTTTAGCCACCAGGCATGGTTTCCCTGCAACAGGCCTGGGACTTGGGGTGCCCTGGGGCAGCCCCCCACCAGTGTATATTGCCAGAATTTGGGGGCTAAGGTGTTTAGTGGTGAGGGGTGGGACACTTAAATGTGTTAGAGCAGCAGCAGGCAGATAGGTTTCCTAGCAACAGGAAATGCCATTATGCCCACTTGAAACATTAGTTCAGTTTTTCTACTTTTTTTTCCCCACCACACAACTCCCCACCTTACAGAAAGTGCAGACCGTTCAGTGGTGCGTGAAATCAATGTTACAACTGATTTAATATAAACTACAGCATGCAGCTGGGCCCAGTAGCTTGCTTCTATAATCCCAGTATTTTGGGAGGCTAAGGCAAGAGGATTGCTTGAGATCAGGAGTTTAAGACCAGCCTGCTTAACATAGCAAGACCCTGTCTCTACAAAAAAATGTGAAAAAAAATTAGCCAGGCATGGTGGCATGTACCTGTAGTCCCAGCTACTTGGGAGGCTGAGGCAGGAGGATCACTTGAGCCCAGGAGTTAGAAACTGCAGTGAGCTATGATCATACCAATGCTTTCCAGCCTGGGCAACAGAGGAAGACCCTATCTCAAACACAAAAACGTACCTACGATGTATGTTTGGCAGGGAGGTGGGGGGCGGGGGGAGTGGTAGACAGGTTTTTCTTGCCACCTCTTTAGAAGATATACAGAAAGTTGAAAGCTTTTATAAGCCATGTGTCTGTGAAGAGTGTGCATGTTTGGTGGTGAAAGTTTGGAAGGAGGAAGGAGGAAAGTCAAAGTAGACCCCACTCGGGGCAGTAGAAGTCAGGCCTCTGCATTTTCAGACACCTGAGCAGATCCTCCTCAGCCTCCTGATCTCGATGTGTTGGTGGGCCCTAGGCTCAGTCCTTGTTCCTCCAGTTTCGTGGCTCAAACTACAGATCCATACCTTTTATCCAAAATGCTTAGGGCTAGATTTGTTTAGAAATAAAGAATTTTGGGGGATTTTAGAAGGTTAATATGGTAAGTATTCTGTATATTACATAAAATTCCCAGTAGGTTCTGGGGCAGCTATTTATGATCAAACAAATAATATTTCTATATCACAAATGTACAAATAATCACATGAAGTGGAATAAACATAGACAGTAAATAGCCTTATGTTATTTATGGTCAGATTTTATTGCTGAATAATTTTCACCCAAACTTCAATAAAACGTGTAGCTGTTAGAGCTTTATGGCTGTCAGGATTGTGGGTCAGTACCATCCATCTGCTGCTGACTGCCGAATTCAGGTCTTAAGTTTGGACCTTTCCCCTGCACCTCAGCTCTGTAGATGCAGCTGTCCCCGCCTGTCTCACAGATGTCTCCGACGTGGTCCGTGCAGACCTGCTTCTGTGCACCCGCCCCTCCCACCCTGCTCTCCTCACAGCCTTCTGTTCAGCCAAGGGCAGCTCTGTGTTTTGCTCAGGCCAAGTCTCCGTGCTCTCCTTGCCTCCCCTCCTTATCTCACACACTACGTGCAGTCCCGCAGCAAATCCTTTTGGCTCTGTCTTCAAATTACATTCAGAATCTGACCACTTCCCATCGCCTCCACTACCACCGCCCCTATCACTTGTCTGGACTGTTGCTATAGGCTGCTAAGTTGCCTTCCTGTATCCTCATGGGTGCCTGAGGTTTATTCTCCACATAGCCGCCTTTTAAAGTGTGAGTCACAGCATGTCACTGCTTTGCAGTCTCTCCTCTGGCTCCCCATCTCACTCACAGCCAAGGCCAAAGCATGTGTCGGGCCCTGGCTCTCTGACCTCATCTCCAACTGCTCCCCACACTTTGCTCCAGTAACACCCATCTGCTTCAACTCCTGGCAAAGGCCAAGTCTTCCCCCACCTCCATGCCTTCACATCTGCTCCTCTCTCTGCCCCCAGACAGGTTGGCTCCTTCAATGATCAGGGCTTTCCTGGATCAAAGGTGATGAAATTCTGGATCAAAGGTCACATGTGTGTGTCACCAAAATATCATATGGAGATCTAATGTCTAGGGTAGAGGGTCCTAAATGAAGGACCCATTCTGACATTCAGAGCTTGAATAGTTTTCAGATCCTTTTTGCCATGTGCTTCAGGAAATATCTTCCCTTCTGGTTCAGGTCGTGGTGTGGGATTCCACAAATGTAAGTCTCATTTGTTGTCCAGTTGTATGAGCCAGAATTGCTCATTTTTAAAGGCCTGGACTTCATAAATAATGTAGAAAACAAGCACACATGTATAAGGAGAGTTGCTCATTTTCAGAGAATAGATAGCCCCTGCTTCCATATATAATTTATACCTCAAAACTTATGTATTACTTAGTTACAGAAAAAGAGCTAGTTGGACGGTTATTGCATTCATAGATTACATGTTAAGAAGGCAGGTTCTATCCCAGAAAATGAAAACCATGCCCTACTTCTTATTTACGTCTTGTTCATCGTTTTGATATAAAATTTAAAAGTCTTAAACATTTGATTTATACCTTCGAAATTCAACACAGAGTTAACTGATGAATATTGGATTAAAGGGAAATGTCACTGATTTGACATACCAAATGCATTCTGTTTTACTTTATGTTATATAATTTTGAGACCTGTGCTAGGTTTCCTTGGAGAACCAGCATTTTTCTTTTTTCCTGTCTTATAAAGAATTGGAGACAAATAGGAAAATATATTCCAGTGGATTCCCATACAAACAAAGAGAGTGACTCTGAATAGCTGGATGATAGGCACTGTATGGTCACATCATAGCAGAAATGTTTGCCCATTACCTGATCAATGAAGTCTACTGTTATGACAGTTTGTTACATGAAAGCTAATTAAAAGGTAACATTGTCTAGAATATTCAAATGTGGATTGCCTAACCTCACAAAAGTGGAGGAACACCATCATATAGAGGAGATTCAATCAAAGCAAAGGATTTTTCAATTATATTAAAATTCTATTGAAAAGTCTGTTGATAATCCCAGCTACTTGGGAGGCTGAGGTAAGAGAATCACTTGAACCCAGGAGGCAGAGGTTGCAGTGAGCTGAGATTGAGCCACTGCTCTCTAGTCTGGGTGATAGAGTGAGACTCCATCTCAAAAAAATAAAAAGAGCTCTTGAAGCTTTTTTTTTTAATATGTTCAAACACTATCCAACTAAGATATACAGTTAACTACTTACCACTCATAATTGGTGATTATGATTGAGTAGTGCTGGCCGGGCGCGGTGGCTCAAGCCTGTAATCCCAGCACTTTGGGAGGCAAAGGCGGGTGGATCACGAGGTCAAGAGATCGAGACCATCCTGGTCAACATGGTGAAACCCCGTCTCTACTAAAAATACAAAACATTAGCTGGGCATGGTGGTGCGTGCCTGTAATCCCAGCTACTCAGGAGGCTGAGGCAGGAGAATTGCCTGAACCCAGGAGGCGGAGGTTGCGGTGAGCCGAGATCGCGCCATTGCACTCCAGCCTGGGTAACAGGAGTGAAACTCCGTCTCAAAAAAAAAAAAAAAAAAAAAAAAAAAAAAGATTGAGTAGTGCTATTATTATTTGACCAGAAAATTATACTTTTCATGAGATATGTAAATTTAAAATAATTTGTCTCATTTTTAATTTATATCTTACAGAACTAAAAATCAGGATAACTGAGTTTCTTTTTATTTCAGCTGTAGGAAGGCAAATTACTCAGGTGCTTTAAAGGATTCCTTAACCTCACTGTGCCTCAGTTTCCTTACCTATAAATGAGAGGAGTGGACCACATAATCTTCTTAAAGCAACAACAAAATATTATTTATTTTGTGTGGTGGCGCACGCCTGTAATCCCAGCACTTTGGGAGGTCGAGGCAGGCAGATCACGAAGTCAAGAGATGAGACCATCCTACCAGCTTGGTGAAACTCCGTCTCTACTAAAAATGCAAAAATTAGCAAGATTTTTTTCATGATGGCATTGTATCTAATGGTTTGAATATGCTATAATTTATTTAAATAATTGTACCTTATAACTATGAGCCCTTGGAGGACAATGAAGGGGCTTTACTTTCATTGCTCTTGTGTCCAAGAAAAGAGCTTTTTTTTCTTTGAGATGGAGTCTGTCGCCCAGGCTGGAATGCAGTGGCACGATCTTGGCTCGCTGCAGCCTCCATCTTCTGGGTTCAAGAGATTCTTCTTCCTGAGCCTCCTGTGTAGCTGGGACTACAGGCACATGCACCACGCCTGGCTAATTTTTGTATTTTTAGTGGAAATGGGGTTTCAGTATATTGTCCAAGCTGGTCTTGAACACCTGGCCTCATGATCTGCCCGCCTTGGCCTCCGAAAGTGCTGGGATTACAGGCATGAACCACTGCGCCTGGCCAAGGAGCAACTCTTTAATCGTTCATGCAGTATGGGCTCCATGACAGCTCACAATGTGTTCCTTCTACAGATCTCCCAGAGCTCATGCTGTCTATGGGGCAACATACCAGGCCTCAAGGTACCAGTTGGAAGCATTGGGTCTCAAGCTGGAAAACCCTGCTTTAATGCACATTTCTCTTCTGCAAATTGCAAGGATGCATGGAAGTTATTTAAATTTCTAAGCCTCAGTTTTATCACCCATTAGATGGTTAAGAACAACAATATTGCCTTCTTCACATAGGTTACACATGTAGAGTATTCAATAAAGGGTGCTTATTAGAGTTGTGATTATGAGTATTCATAACATAGTCTATTTTGAGGAGCTCAGAAAGATGGAAATGAATAATAATGTCTTGGATTTTAAAGGGAGTTAAGAACTGAATATCAGCCTCGTATAGTGGCTCATGCCTATATTCCCAGAACTTTGGGAGGCCGAGGTGGGTGGATCGCCTGAAGTTGGAAATTCAAGACTGGGCTGATCAATGTGGAGAAACCCCATCTCTACTAAAAATACAAAAAAAATTAACTGGGTGCATGCCTATAATCCCAGTTACTTGGGAGTCTGAGGCGGGAGAATCGAAAGAAAGAAAGAGGGGAAGAAAGAGGGAAAGAAGGACGGAAGGAAAGAAGGAAAAGAAAAGAGAAAGAAGAAAGGAGGGAAGGAAGGAAGGAAGGAAAGAAGGAAATAAATACCTTTGTGAGCAGCCATTGGTAAAAGTTCTATTAGGCTGTGATACTACAGAGACAGAAAATTTCCTGATATGAAGATAGTTTTTCTGGTTGCAAAATCTTGAGTTCCTGACTGAGCTTGCCCCCGTTTCACGTGGATTCGTTCAGTTTCACTTAAGAGTCTTTATTGATTTCCTATCTCATGCCCAGGCCTGGATCAAGAGCTGTGGAATCCTCAAAAGAAGGACATGGCTTAGTGGGAGAGGTGCTCACAGTCCGGGTGGGAAGTAACAATCACAGTGACCGGCAGCTAATATTTACAGGAAGCTGTGTGCCAGACGCTTTCAAGTGCTCTGCCACCTCACTGAATCCTCCAACTCACTGAAGCAAGTGCCACTGACAATTCTCAGCTTGTAAGATGAGGAAATCCAAACAAGCACCAGCGCTTGAAACAGGAAGAGCTAGGATTGGAACCCTGGTAGACTATCTTCAAAGCCTTTACTTTCAATCACTGAGATATATTGGCTTAGCGTAAGAAATAGGAAATGTAAAATAAAACACACACATTCAAATACACCTAGTGATAGAGACCACTGCAAATCAAAATGTAAAATGTAAAATGCAAAGTGCAGATTGGCCGTGGATTGTCTGCTTCAGAATGCTTGGGTAGGTGGCTACGTTTCCTGCTATTTGCACTCACCTACCTCTTCTTAGGATATGCAGTCGTGCACTGCCATTTCTCTCAAAGAAGACAGACAGACTGCGCTGTGACCATATGATGCTGTGTCTCCTTACACACGCTCCATATTAGGTTAGGCACTTTTGGACGTTTTCTCAGTTCAAGAAAGCATTTATGTACACATAGAGTTATTCATTTTTAGCTACCTCTGTCGTCAGAGGGAGCCCCCTCTCTGGGGCCGTTTCTGAGCCTGCTAAAAAGAGGAGGTAGGTGCTAACTTGAGCCTACTCCATTTGTGGTGTCTTGAGAGCTAGGATCTGTAACGTGGGCCTCCGGTCCAGCCAACAGGAGTTTCACAAGGAGACGATGGCTGCTGCTAACTTGGTTCCTTCCCGGCGACCTGGCTGCGGGTGATGAGAAAGCGAAGTTTCAGCCAGTTTCGAGGAGTGTTTATTTAAGGTGCGTCTGGCAACTGAAGCAAGCTGTAGTCTGGGGGATTAGAGACGGGAAACAGCCAGCGCAGTAAAACGGGACATTTTATTTTTTTAAATGAGTAGTGACTTAAACTTTTAACAAGCTAGCTCAGGACATGATCTTTTAAACGGGGACAGAATAAGGAATAAGTCCTCCTTGTCTGTTTCTGGTTTGCTCCTCCTGTCATGTCCATCTCTTGAGTCAACTCTTGCTTCTTGCTGATTAAGACTCCTTCTGGAGATAAGGAGGTCTGTGCAGAACACGTATGCTCATGTGCATGTGCGTGTGCCTGTGTGTACTCCCATATACTCCCTGATCATATTCACACAGCAGCACCGCATCATAAACATATGGTGTGCTGCTCCCCCCACCCCCCGCCACCTAATGTATCACAGAGCTAGCTCCCTGTCAGTCAGTACATTTAGATCTTTTTCAGCCTTTTGTAGGACTCACATGGTGATCTACCATATGATGTACCATAATTTATTTAAGCGGTCTCCTATTCATGGATATTTAGGTCATTAAGTTCATTAAAAGGCTTTCTAGAGCATTTGCTCTAATGATCTTGTTTTGTATATGAGGAAATTCAGATCCACAAACACACAGACAAATTTAAATAATTCAGCAGACTCTGAAACCTACATTTTGGATGTGTTTATCTTGCTATTATTGTATTTTGATCACAGGAGACAGGAGAAGGTGGCTCAGCTGTGTGCCTGTGCGTGTGTTTGCACACGTGGGTGGGTGTGTGAATGTACGCGCCTACACAGGTAGGTGTACATTATGTTTTGTGACAGATGTGCTCTTGAAAAACTCTGAATGAGTCCTTTTCTTTTTAAAAATGGAATATGAAATTTTAAATGCTCCGAGGGTGGGAAAAGGATTTGTTATTTAAAGGAAACTTGTGGAGGAATCCTTATGTGAAATAAATCCTTTTTTTTCCATTTTTAAAAACTGCTTCATTGAGGTATAATTTACATACAATTAAGTGGATTCATTTTAACTGTAGGCTTGATTTGTCCTGCCAAATATCTACATTCATGGAACCGCCACCACAATCAGGTTGGAGGAAACCCTCCTCACCCCGGACGTTCCCGTGTCTCCTGGCATTCATTGGCCACCTCCAGCTCCACAGAATCACAGATGTGCTTTTTGTTATTGTAGGTTTGTTTTGCCTGTTCTAGAACATCATAGAAATGAAATCCCATGGTATATGCTTTTTTATGTTTGGCTTCTTTCACATAGCATCCATGTTTTTGCATGTATTAGTAGTGTATTTGTTTTTTGTTTTTGTTTTTAAGAGGCAGGATCTCACTTAGGTTGGAGTGCAGTTGTGCAATCATAGCTCACTGCAGCCTCAAACTCCCAGGCTCAAGCCATCCTCCTGCCTCAGCCTCCCAAATACCTGGGACTATAGGCATGCACCACCATGCTCAGCTAATTTTTTGTTTTATTTTTTGTAGAGACAAGGTCTCAGTATGTTGTACAGGCTGGTCTTGAATTCCTGGCTTCAAGCAATCCTCCTGCCTCAGCTTCCCAAAGTGTTGGGATTATAGGGGTGAGCCACCGTGCCTGGTCCTCATTCTTTTTTATTGCTAAGTAACATTCCATTACACAGATGCATCATGGTTTGCTTATTCCTTTACCTGTTGTTAGACATTTGGGACATTTCCAATTTGGGGCTGTTAGGAATGAAGCTGCCGTGAACATTTCTGTATTGTAGATGGATTCCCAAGTAAATCATTGCCACAACTCAGCTGTACAGAGCCAGTTTTTTATATGTTGAAGTAGTATAAACTAAGGCTATCCGTTCAATAAGCCAACATGTGGAAATCTGTATTAAACCCCTCCCCTGTGCTGGACAGACAGGGTCCTGGCCTGCAGGGATGTACACTAAAGCCTGCATGTCTTTACACAGCAATCGAAGGTGTCTGACAAAAATAACCTGCCCCTCTCCTTATGCTATGAAAGTAAGCGCTATTGTAAGCTGATTAACAGAGTAAAATCGTGAACATATTTGATTACATGTGTACTCTCTGCTTTCTGACCAGTCAGTGCACACTACCAATAGAGCTAGTAGCAAATTTCACCCCAAATGGAGAGTCTTTAATTAGCTGCTAACTTCAAAATCTGCATCCCACAGCTGCTGATGAGTTGCACATTGTATTGCCTCAATGATTTCTGCTTTCCAAATGCAGAAGCTGGAGGGACACCTGCTGCTTGAATGTCCCCTGCTGCTTGAATATCCCCTTGAATGTCCATCCAGCTGGCCTCTCCCATGCCAGGTGGGTCTTGGGATGGTGCCTGTGGTGCTGCCAGGGGAGAGTGGCCATCAGTGAAGGGGTACAGGACTTGGGCAGTGGGCCCCCTGCTTTGGGAACCAGTCCCCAAGTCTTCTCCCCTGATGGTTCCCATCTGCCTCCTCCCCTCTCACTGTCCACCTTCCTCCAAGTAAAAAAAAAAAAAGAGAGAGAGACACAAGCAGTAAATTCTAGGACCTTACTGGTGGAACAGGGCAGTGCAAGCCTCCCCTCGTCCTCATCCTTTCTGGATTCATCTTTTTCCGACCCTGTCCCTCCCTTTTGCCTCTCTCCATGGCTTCATGCCTGACAACAGATGATACAAATTGATCCTGTGTGACCCTTGTGAGCCGTTCTGAGGAAAGGCTTGCTTAGACGTCTCAGGCAGAAGTTGAACCTTTGGTTAGGAAGCTTGACTTTGTATATTAGACGCCCCTTCCCTTGAACCCAATAGCCCCCAAAATGCAGGTGTGCAGATACATGTGGATCCCCACAGGCTGACAGCAGCACAGCAGCCAGCAGCCTGGAGGTCAGCACAGGCGGAGTCCCTTCAGTTTTGCCGTTGCAGTTGTCCGAGTTCCTGCTGGGCAGGTGTGGTGTCGAGAAAAGAACATGAGACTGAGAATTAGGAATTGAGGACGCAAGTCCTTTTTTTTTGAAATGAAGTCTCGCTCTGTAGCCGAGGCTGGAGTGTACGATCTTGCCTCACTGCAACCTCCGCCTCCCGGGTTCAAGCGATTCTCCTGCCTCAGCCTCCAGAGTAGCTGGGATTATAGGCACGCACCACCACACCTAGCTAATTTTTGTGTTTTTAGTACAGATGGGGTTTCACTATGTTGGTGAGGCTGATCTCGAACTTCTGACCTCAAGTGGTCCACCTGCCTTGGCCTCCCAAAGTGCTGGGATTATAGGTGTGAGCCACCACGTCCAGCCTAGGGAGCAAGTTCTGACTTCACCATTCCAGCTCCAGGGGCCTCACGTGCAGACACAGGTGTGAATGGCGCCCCCTGGAGTTGTGCAGCTGGTGTGATCTCACTGGCACAGGACATGATGTAATGGCCACCTATCTTCCTTAACCCCAGCTTTCTCAGACATTCAGCTGTGCTAATAATACTTGTTAGCATGCCTGTAATCCCAGCACTTTGTGAGGCTGAGGTGGGAGGAAGGTTTGGGCCCAGGAGTTTCAAACTGTAGTCATGATGGTACCACTTCACTCCAGCCTGGGGGACAGAGCTAGACTGTCTCAAAAATTGCTTTTGGAAAATAGCAAAACTCATTACCTTACAGATTAACTGTGAGGAATAAATACAGGAATGCCTGTGAGGGGCTTTGTAAATGGCTGAGCACCACCCAAAAAAAAAGTCCCTATCTTTTTGCTTTTCTAAGATTGCTTTTTTTGGGGGCTTGCTATGGGTTGGGTTCTTCCTCATTGCCATATTCCTAATTCACATGAGAGACACTCTTGTTGATGCCCAGACCTCCCCTCAGAGCACGGTGGGGAGATCAAGGTGTCTGAGGCATTGCTCTGCCTTCCAGATCTGCCTGGGGAAGCCAGTGCCACCTGAAAAAGGGATTGAGCCCATGCCGGGGACGGGAGGGTTGAAGGAAGGAGAACACAGCTCCGGCTGGATTGTCAGAGGAGGCTCAGTGGGCCGGGCGTGGCTGGGGCTGTGGGTGTGACTTGCCAGCCCTGTCTACCTCTCCTCTGTGCCCCTGGCTGACCTGGGTGAGAATTCTGACTGAAAGCTCTCTAAGCCTACTTTTTCATCAGAAAAGTAGGGAATATTGCTGTCTCATAGGAGATTAGATGAACTAATGCACGTAAGGTGCCCATCACGGTGTCAGAGGCACAGGAGGTACCATTGCTCTTCTTTCATGAGTACCTCAGGTCTTCCCGATGCCCAGGTATACCCTGCGTATAGCCCTTCTTGCTCTGGGTTTCCCCCTGAAAGGGTACATACAGTACTCTTACTTTGGATTTTAAAGTACAATACTCTTACCATAGTTTAAAGAATCTCTTTTTAGAGACAGGATCTCATTTGTCACCCAGGCTGGAGTGCAGTGGCACATTGCAGCCTCGATTTCCTGGGCTCAAGCAATCTTCCTGCTTCTGACTCCCGAGTAGCTGGGACTACAGGTGCATGCCACCCCACCTGACCTTTAGTTCTTTATTTGATATTCACAACAATAATGTAAAGTCATCACATGTCCTGGAATTACATGTAGTAATACCAACTTTGTTGAGGAAAGCTTGTTATAGTAAAAAGAACATTCAGCTGCCGGGTGCCGTGGCTCATGCCTGTAATTCCAGCACTTTGGGAGGCTGAAGCGAGTGGATCACCTTAGGTCAGGAGTTCGAGACTAGCCTGACCAACATGGAGAAACCCCGTCTGTACTAAAAATACAAAATTAGCCGGGTGTGGTGGTGCATGCCTGTAATCCCAGCTACTCAGGAGGCTGAAGCAAGAGAAAAAAAAGAAAGAAAGATCACTGGACTGAGAAGCAGAAGACTTGGCTTTTTCATAATAACTGCACCAATGATGACTATTTTGTGCCTGGTGCCTTTGCTAAGCACTGTTCATAGATTATCTCATTTAACCTCACAGAGGCTGCGTTTCACTGACAAGCAGTCTGAGGCGTAGAGAGGGTAGCTGCTTGCTTCAGGCCACGTGGCCACTAAGTTCACTCTTACCCACCATGTGCAGAGTGTCTCCTGGGTGCCAGGTGCCATGCATGCAGGTTTCATGGAATTTTCATGACAACCCATTTCACAGATAAAGAGGCTGAGAGGCTCAGGAAGAGTAAATAGCTGCCTGAGGTCACTCAGCTGATAGAGGACAAAATGGATTCTGCCCTGGTTTGACACTAAAGGCCGTGTTTGTCTCCCCCAGTTTGACTACCTTGCTTCTGGCCCCTGCTGGTGGGGCAGCCAAGGCACTGTAGCATGAAAGAGAATCATAGTCAAAGAAAATAGAAATAGTAGCTGGGAAGATGTGTCAAGTCGGGGTTTGAGGTCCAAGGAGATTGGATACATTGGGGTGTATCCGGGAAACTGGGAGGGGCCTGGTGCACAGAAGTGGCTCAGAATAGCCCTGGGCATGGCTGGGAGGAGGTAGCGGGCCTGCTTTTGTGTCATGAGAGCTGCCTGGTGCCAATGCTGACTGCCAGCTTACAGGGTTGCATGGGGCTGGGCACCTACATTGCACGTTATCTGGACCATGTAATCGTGAACGGAATTTATGATTTAACTAATTTGGCAGTGAAGTTGTGCCACACTCTTCACCATCCTTTATGCTTGGTGACCCCTCCAGTCATTGCAGACCCAGCACCTTGGATGGATTCTCAGAGCTTCCTCACTTGGCTGGCTGGGGCTTGGCCGGCGATCTGTGGCCATCTGCTCAGGCTGCAAAGCTCTTTGTTGCTTTTGGCATGTTTAATAGCTTAATTTCTATTTTTCTGTTTGGAAATGCAGTTCACCAGCATCGAGGCTGCAGTGGGTGCTAAAATGGTTTCTGATTGCTATCTTGAATGTTAATATCCGAATACATTTTATCATGGATGACCTGTCCTCCCTGCCACGAGTTCTCACTCCCCTTTTGCAAAGATGGGCATGCTGCCTGCCTTTGGATAGGCCCCAGAGCCTATATCATTCCTTTGCTCTCTCCCTCCCGGCTTTACACAGATAGCATTGTACTTTGCCAATAAAGTCCACAGTCGTGGGAAATCTTTGAGTTGGAGGATATGAGAAAGTGTTTCATTTTGCCAGCAGGGTTTACTAGGGATGATCTAATCTCTAAAAGGCATACATTATTTAAATTCCATGCTTTTGGGCAAGAGGGCCACTCACATTTGTGAACTTTGGCAGGGAGAAGATTCTGGTGTGGCTCTATTCAGTAGAGCCGACTGTTGGTCTTCCTGATTGTCATTCACTGCAGGGGCTGGTGGGGGTCAGCTCTGGCGGTGAGAATTCTGGAGAATGTTTTCTTTACCCAGAAACTTAAAATCACGGACTCTTGGGGAGAAAGGAATGAGAAAAGGCAGCATGTGGAATTATCAGTTTGTTATTTGGTTCCCATCTGGATTTAAAGCTGAAGATCCCAAACTCAGATCAGCAGCTCCCACGGGGTGCCCGAGGGCCAACGCAGGCCTGCTCACGGCACTCCCTCACTCCTATGCCCACAGAGCACCTCAGCTATCACCAGTGGCCTCTCCCACGGGGCACCGAAGAGTCTTGTGGATGAAAATGAAATTTTGAGGGAAACCTTAAGCTCTCTCAACCATTAGAGGCTGAGGCAGGAGACAAAATGGGGCCAAGGAGTGGCTCTGGGAGCCTCCCGAATTGTGTGTAGGGTGAGACACTGGGAGAGTCCAGAGAACATCCTTCCAGCTGAACTGCTCTGTCTCCTGGGGACATGTGGTGCTCCTGGTATAGCTGCCTTGTCTTTCCTCTCCCCTTGTTCAAATGTCATTCTAGTAGAGATCACATGCCTGCCTTCCTTCCTGGGGACAGAGGCTTGGGAGAGTAAATGAGCCCAGAATACACCCTGGAAGTTCTGAACACAGAGCCTTTTCCCACCTCCATGGGTGTGCACTGGATGTTTCCTAAGAGGCAGTGAGCTAAGAACTAGGTGTGCAAATCTGGTTATCTTACTTTCTGTCTAGCAGGGCAGAGAGATAGATGGACAATGAATTACAGCTTAATAGGAGTTACATCAGTCAAGGTTCTCTAGAAGGGCAGAACTAACAGGATATATGTATATCTGAAGGGGAGTTTATTAGGAAAATTGACTCACAAGGTAAAGTCACAAGGTGAAGTCCCACAATAGGCTGACTGCAAGCTGAGGAGCAAGGAAGCCAGTCCACGCCCCAAAACCTCAAAAGTAGGGAAGCCCACAGTGCCGCCTTCAGTCTATGGCTGAAGGCCCAAGAGACCCTGGCAAATCACTGTGTAAGTCCAAGAGTCCAAAAGCTAAAGAGCTTGGGGTCTGATATTTGAGGGCAGGAAGCATCCAGCGTGGGAGAAAGATAAAGGCTGGAAGACTCAGCCAGTCTATTCCTTCCAGTTTCTTCTGCCTGCTTTATTCTAGCCGCACTGGCAGCTGATTGGATAGTGCCCACCCAGATTGAGGGTGGGTCTGACTCTCCCATTCCACTGGCTCAAATGTTCACCTCCTTTGGCAACAGCCTCACAGACACACCCAGGAACAATGCTTTGCGTCCTTCAGTCCAATCAAGTTGACACTCAATATTAACCATCACAGGAGCCATGAGTAAGATGTGTCTGGCATATTGTGGGAACACAGATGAGGGGGAATCCAGATGAGGCATATCTGGATAGATTTCAGAGAGGTGATAATTGACCTTGGCTTTGAAGGAGGAGGAGATACCCACCAAACTGACTCTTCTGAAGTAATTCTTGCTGAATGCGTGCCTGCTCTTTGCTGGGGATGGTGAAAAGGGAGAAGGAGGGGATAGTGGTTCCTGCCCTTGAGAAATTCACAGCTTGTTGGGGAGAGAGCCTGGCACTATGAACCAATGAAAGCTCTGTGTAGACAGATGGAATTATGGAGGCGGAGAGGCTAGCGAGGGACTTGGTGATCCAGGGTTTCCAGAGTTACTATGCTCTCTTATGGAGAGAACACAGTTTCTGTAAGGATAGTTCAGTCCTTGCAAAGATGTCTTTAACTACAAGAGGCCCGGCCCTCTGGCTTTTGCCCTACCATATTATTTCACCACCTTGGCTCTATATATTATAAGTAGTGAGCTGGATTTGAGGTAGGGAGGGAGGAAAGGAGGGCGCCTGTGATGTTTCTCACGCCTTGGCATGCCTTCCCTTTCCTCTTCCCTTTGTTCCAATTTCAGGCTCATCAGATACTTTATCAGTTGTTCTCTGTCCTTCATCATTAAGCTGGGTTCAGCATTGTGCTCCATTTTTTAACTCTGCAATGAGATGATAAGTGCTGTAAAAGCAGGAATATTGTCTTCATGCTTCCCTTATTTCCCCTGGGAGCAGTTTGTGTGGTATCAAGAACATGGGTTTCTCCAGACAGGCTTGGCATTGAATCTCAGCATTGCCACTTACCTTGGAATTTGGGCACAATTTCCATGTCTATAAAATGGGATAACATGGGGCTTTCTCAACCTCAACATAGATGACATTTGATGTCTTTTGATGACGTTTGGGACTGAATGATTCTTTGTTGCAAGGGGTCATCCTATGCACTGTAGAATGTTTAGCAGCATCTCTGGCCTCCACCTACTAGCTGCCGGGAGCAGCACTCTCCAGTCATGACAAAACTATCTCCAGATGTTTGCCAAGCGTCCCCTGTGGAGCAAAATTGCCTGAAGTTGAGAACCACTGGGACGGTGCTACTTATTGGGTATGCATCAGACCTCCCAGGACTGCATCTGGAACACAGTAGGCATTCAGTAAATGTTGATTCTCTTTCGTTCCTAATTCACCTAGCACTTAACACATTGTAGGTTGGTGAATTATATGGAGATGTGTCTCTAGGTTTTAGCAGTTTGGGGTAGAAATATTGTGGAACTCGCAGGTTGCCCACACAATGCACTAACAGAGTCACTGTCATTTTCTTAATTGCAGATTGATCTGGAGCCAGAAGGAAGAGTGTATGTGATCATCGATCTCTCAGGGTCGTCGGGTGAAGGTAGGAGAGTGTGACCTCTCAACCCTGCTCTCTTCCATTGGCCCTTTGCCTTCTGGGTCTCTTCTTTCCCTCCTTGGCTGGGACACATGATAGTGACATTTAATTAATTGGCATCCTTTAAAGGAAAAGGTTATTTTGAAGATGTTTATGCCTGTGTACCAAAAGGGACCAGCCATCTGTTAACTTTGGTAGAGCAGAGGGAAGATTTTGGACTTACCACGTGAGGCCAATAAATCGGGCGTTTCTGCATGCTATGTGCAAGGCAGGCGGTGGGTCAGCCTCTCCCCGGAGGCTTGCGTGGGGTTTGTGTGTGTGTGTGGTGGGAAGGAAGTAAAGCCAGTTGGTCTAATGGCATTCAGAAATGAAACAAATAAGGTGATAAACTTCAGACTCTTCTTTACAGCTTGGATAGAAGTGCTACTTCTTTTACCAGCTCTTTAGACAGGCAAAAGGTCTGCTCTTAAATAGTGGGGTGAGGGAACATCTGCTCCCACTCACTGATTAGACAGTGTATTACACCCTCTTCCTCTTACACCCTCTTGTTTCAATCCTTCTTTGCTCACTTAATACACTTAAGACCTTTGAAGGGTTTGCTGGGTGTTGAGGACTGAGCAGTCAAGGGAAGAAGGGAAGCCTAGAAAAGAAAACTTTATCCAAATGGGAACAAGGAGATAGCAGCCGACATAAGCTCTAAGGAAGATTTGGAATTGGGACCGAAATGTAGTTATTGTGGCCATCTTTGCTCTCCTCCTCCTCCATCTGTGGGCACGGGGACACAACAGTTGGCTTTAATGCCATGGCAGGGATATTGGAAAACCATGTGTAGTTCCTCTTGGCAGTGAGAAACCAACGATGTTTGGGGATTATGTCCCAAAGGGAAAGATGGACACAGCTCTCTCAGCTCTCCTGCCTGGAGCACTTGGGTCTTTCAAACATCTCCCCAGAATACTGGGGAATCACAAGCTCGGAGTCACAGCCCCACACACAGTCTCTAGTTTAAGGCTCAGTGATGGAAGGAAGGATTACATAAACACATTCAAAGGAGTCAGTCAAATGATGTGCTTGACAGTGGTGCCTGACGATTTCCATTCAGGTAATTTATCACCCAGTCTCAACAGGTATTCGGCATAATTCAATAATTGTGTGTATATGAGGATTATAACAGAATTAAGCCCTCTTTTAATAGATCTCAATTATTTGGCATTGGTTTAAAACTTGAAAGAGCCTTACAAAATTGGTTACTTACATTTCCTGCTCTTTATTGCAATTACATTTTGGCATTTCCAACTTCCCTTCTCTGTTCGCAGCTCTGAACAGCCCAGAATAGAACCTGTTGTAGAAGATTTGAGGATTTAACAATAGTTCAGATGAAATATTGAAGATGTACAAAAGGGCTTAAAGACAAATTAAATGAGCACCAGGGTACCCACTGCCCCAATTAAGAAATAGAGCAAGCAGTGAAGGGAAGCCTTGACCTTGCTTTTAACATAGCAAGTGATCCACATTCAACAGACTTCAGATTTTGCAGTGTGGCCTCCTGATTCTAGACACTGGCGAAACATTTGATGGGCAAAATCAATCTCCTTTTTTCCTTACATAATCTGTGTGCAATATGATAATTAATTAAATATGTATTTCCTGTGCCAAGATGCTGAGCAACCAATGGAGGCTGGGACTATTTTCTTTTTCTTTGAAAAGATAAATGACTTGCAAAATTATAGAAGACATCCTTTTTTACATTAAAGGGAAAGAAGATGGACAAATGGATGAATAAATAAATCAGAAGCAATTGATTTTTTTCTGCCTCCATCTACAGCTTATTGAATGTGAATAGCCAAAGCAATTTTCACTGGGCTAAATTCTGAGTCTGTTTTTTAATCTCTTTCATCTAAAGAAAATAGAGTTTACTTAAAAAATGCTGACACACGCCAGAGTCTGTAAAGTGCTTGCATGTGTTGCTCTGAAGAAAAGAAGACATTTTTCTACTCTCTTTTTTTTTTTATTGCTGTTCTTGGACTTGGGATCCTTTCTTTGGATGCTGGGTAGGACTTTCAGTCATCCCTTCTGAGAAGCTGCTCTTGCTGTTTGTGTTCTATACATCTGTTCTCCTAGTCCGGTTGCTGGGACTGTGAGGGCTCCTAGTCTGGAGGTGGTTTTGGAAGGGTTGGGAGGGCAAGGGGAGGCCCTAGAGAATGAGAAACCACAACACTTCATACCTAAGCCCTGTGAGATGGGTCTGGGGTGAAGCAAGTTGCCACTACCACACTCCTGGATTTATAGACTGTGGACTTTCACAGATTCTTGTCTGCATTTTGTTTTCTTTTTTTCTTTTTTTTAATGAAAATACCTAACTCTGCCTTCTGTGAAAGGGAGAGAGTTGAAATGAGGCACAGCTGAAGTTTCACCACTCCATTATTCTGCCATCAAGCATCCCTTCAGCTCCCATCTCTCAAATGCTGCAGCCCCATCAATGGAAAAAAAATACATTCATGGGAATTACACAAAGTTTACAACACATGCAAATTCCAAGGAGCCCAGAGAGAGGTGTGGGGGTTAGATGGTGTGAGTGACTACATCCCCTTCTTCTAGGATGCCCCGAAGGATTCTTTTCCTTGCCCACATGCTGTTAGAAAGCCTGGGTGTTTATGTCTGCTAGAGCTGGAGCTAATGTTGATTTCTAACTAATAAAATTCCACTGCTTGCATGTCCTGTGCAGTTCACTATAATGGAATTTGACCAGTGTGTGCTTTGGCTAAACCAGGCAACCTAACCCCAGATGTTGAGGGGGTCAGGCTGGATAACAGTTAAGGTCATTTCTGGTCATGTGATTTTACCCTTTGGTACAATTTGAATGGACATCTGTCAGAGCTTGTGGCTGAGGGCTGGCTAATATGTACACCAGAAAGGGGTTGCAAGAAATGGACTCATTTTGACAGGTATGGTGCTAGGCACTTTACCTATATTATACCACGTAGCAAACCTACTTGAAATGCTCTTGTGGGAAGCTCCAGTCTCAGTCCATGTTTTGCTTACGTTGTAAGTAATAATCGCAGGGGTTCTGGTGAGCATGGCACTCCAGGCTCACCAGATGCTTAAAGCATAATTAGCTCAGGTAGCAAAAGCGTAAACAGCAATGTAATTCTCACCTGTGCAAATGATGGTTTCCTGCTGTGCCCCGTTGTTAGTATTTCTTTTTTTGATATGATGTAATTTGCATATTATTTCTTATTCTTTCTAATAATGTGGCAAAGCCCCATGATTTGCAGGCTTACAGATGAGAGATGGTCGGGGCCTGACCTGGGGACCAATAGGTTCTTCTTCCCCTGCCTTCCATCCAGGTGTTTTGCTCATCTGGGAGAGTTCTTCAATGTCAAGAGCAATGACAAGTAGGCCTCATTGGCATGTTTGGATCACCACCCTGTTTCTCCAACAAAATGTAGAGGATACAAAGAAATGTGAATGATTTTTGCAACACATACAACACAAATCATGCAGTTAAGTCGAGTTCTGGAGGAATTGCATATTGTGGAAGCAGAAGAGCAGGGAGCAGGAGGCACCCCGTTTCTTTCTGCAGCCACAGGCTGAAAGTGGTCAGCCTCCTCCCTGGGACTCCACAGATAGCAGAGAAAGAGCACAGCCTTAGGAGTCCCTCAGACCTGGATTGAAATCCTGGCCCTAGTGTTCATTAGCTTAGAACCTCAGATTTCTCACCCACAACATGGGGTTAATAGTACCTAAGGTAGGTGCTAGGCTAGGATTGTCATAAGAACAGTGCTTTGGTACAGTGCCCTTGCATGCAAGAGATGCTCAGTAAATATCCTGAAGCCTTGGAGACCCGAGGGCAGAGAGGTTGGCCTAGCTCTACCCAGTGCCCATGAAGGACCATCAGGCAGGGTGTTCAGGGAAACTGTTGAGGGGAGGTTTCTGACGCTGAGGTGGGACACGTTCACAAGGGCCAAGAACAGAACAAGGTACTAAAGAGGCGACTTCAGGGAGTAATCTGTGCGGAAGGGACTGTGATATTGCTTTCTGCAGAGTTCATATCTTGCCTCTGTTTTGCCTATTCTCACTCTATTTATTCCTCATCCTTTCCCAAGCAAAGTAATTCCTGGAAGGACATTCTCTAGCTTCCCTGAGCCACTCATTTGCATTCCATGGCCCTTGATGCCAGAGGCTTCTCCTTGTCAGAGCCTGGGCTTGTCCCATCCCTGCTCAGTGTGGACTAGAACATGTGGTTCCCATCCTCTCACCCGCCCTTGGGTAAAAGCCCTTTAAATATTTGAAGACAGTTACTCAATATCTCTTTTTTCAGGCTGAATCAATCAAATCCCTTAACCTTTCAGAAGGGATATTTTAGAAATCTTAACTCATCTTTGCAACCTCTTCTGGACTTTTTTCAAGTTGGACACACAGACGTGATCAAACCAGCTTTGCTTTGTTCTGAAATAATATCGTGTGTACAGCGCTTAGCTTTACCAGGTGCCCAGCAGTATTACCTCCATGGCGGAGATGGTGAAATTGAGAGGTCAGATGATGTGCTCCGGGCCAAAAGGTTAATTATGAGGCCCTGCTGGGTCTAGTCCCCAGACCACGATCCAGGTCCTGCTTCCAGTCATGGCCCCAATAATGAGTTTGCCACATGGCAGTGATTCCATCCCTTGCCCAATCTTTTTATTTTAGTTCTTTTCTGCAGAAAGCTTTTTATAGAAATGTAAAGCCAAAGTTCTTAGCTTTGAGTCCAAAGCTGACCCAGAGAGTCTCTTTCACAATTAAGCAGATCTTTTTTCCACTGTGTTAAAAATAAGAGCTCTCTTGGTCCGAGCTCAAGGTTGGATCCTTCTCAGTTTGTCTGTAATGCGGATCCATAGCTAAGTCTTGGTCTGAAACTAGACGAGACTCAAATCCCAGCAGGTTAGTCATCTTTCCTGCTGACCTGTCCTCCGTGTTAGAGACGTTAGTGTTTGTACTTGAAGGCTCTGCATCCATAGCAGGCATTAGAGCGGTACCTCCAGGGTTGAAATCGAAGTGAAAGGGGTTTTCTCTTGAAACTGTGTTAGCCAGTGGGCAGGATACATATCGATAGGTTCTCTCAGATTTGAGTCCCACTGGAGCTTCAGTTCATAAGAATTCTACCTCTTTCCTTCTGAATTCTATATTAATAATCCAATGTCTTCTAGTTAGTTGAGAATTAAAAAGAACCATTCATTCATATGACCAATAGTTAACAATGTGGTTTTTTTTTTCCTTTTTTGAGATGAAGTCTTGTTCCATTGCCCAGGTTGGAGTGTAGTGGCATAATCTTGGCTCACTGCAACCTCCGCCTCCTGGATTCAAGTGATTCTCCTGCCTCAGCCTACTGAGTAGCCAGGGCTACAGGCAGGCACCAACAAACTTGGCTAATTTTTGTATTTTTAGTAGAAATGGGGTTTTGCCATGTTGGCCAGGCTGGTCTCAAACTCCTGACTTCATGTGATCCACCCACCTTGGCCTTCCAAAGTGCTGGGATTACAGGTGTGAGCCATCGTGTCTGGCCTACCAATGCATTTCAACAAATGTGCCCAGCTTAGTGTCTGTGCTGAGTTTGGGGAATGGACAGTGGAGAGGGAAGTAGAAAATGGGAGATGGCATTCTACCTTCAAGGAGTTTGCAATTCAGTTAGGCATCCAAGACTTGCAGGATGAAAGCATTAGAGAACAATGCAAGGCATTGTGTTTGATTAGGTGTTACCAAGAGTTCTCCAAATAGGAATAAGTCAGGACCCGAATAACCCAGGAAAACTTAAAGAAAGAGGCAAGTCTTGGGATGGAAAGGAAAGGATAGGCAGGCTGGATTGGCAGGGAAGAAGTGGAGAGACCATTGTGAGCAGAGGGAATGTGTCATCATTATCAAAGACAGTTTTGAAGCTCTTATTTTTGGGGATGGCTGGATAGACAGGGTAAGTTAAGTAGATGCAGTGTGAGCTCTCTAGGAGCATCCAAACAAAGGCAGTCATCAGTGTTGCAGGCAGAAATTTTCATGCTATGCAAACAAGAAAATGAAATGCCTTAAATGATTAAACTACGTTTGAAGATTGAAGGCAGTTTTTTTTCCGGGTGTGATTTCTGGGTCCAGTCTCTCTCCCACCATGACCTACAACGGGAAGGAGTATTCTAGGTCAAGTTTGGTCAAGTCTGGGACACTGGGCAGAGCACATTTTATAACTATGACACTGAGGCATTTAAAAAATAAAGCCCAGCTGCCGGCATCCCATCGTGGTCTTTGTGGTCTCTTTTCTCACTTAGCAACTTCATAGAGCCCCACAGCAATCACTCTGCCATCCTCAGCATTCTCTTCCTTTCCAGCCTTTCTATGGTGCCCCAAAATCAAGCCCAGATACTCCCACCTTTCTCTTTTCAAGTTCCATTCAGTCTTCAGTAAGAAATGTCACTTGAGAGGTTAAGGAGAGTCTCCAGCTTCCCAAACAGGGGGCCTCAAAGCCAGGTACCAGCTCCAAGGTGCTGATCAGGCTCCGTCGCATGTCGTGCCTTAGGCAATGAGATCCTGATCCTGTTTACCACACAGACTCCCTAGACATGCGTGGACATGTCAGATCCCCTAGCAGTGCATGGAGTCCAGAAAACAACAAAATAACAAAATCCAGATGTTCGACAACATTGATCTTAGAATACGCACTCCACATTACCACACCCCAGCCCGGCATAACTTCTTGCTGTGGCTGATTCTCAGACCCTAGGAGCAAGCCCCTGTGTCTTAGGATTTTTGGCTCTATTTTTGGTTCTAATGGAATAAATGCTTGTTCCTAGAAGTGACTATATGTACCAGATGAGACAAAGGGGATCAGCTGGAAAACAGTGAGCACCAAGCCCCCATCAAGTAGTTTATAATGTCACAAAGAGACATCGCTAAGATGCTTGATGAGACATAAGCCAAGAAACCCTCATTTCCTTCCAAATAGCCTCTTGATGCACAGCAGTTCCTCTGAAATGAATCATCCATGGTTAACACCAGCAAATGCCAACTATTAGCAGATGAGAAACAGAATTGAATCCTGAGTGTTTGGAAAGCAGAGCTCTTTTGATCACTACTAGAGCCTCCTTCCCCTCTGCCATTACAGGAGCATAGATATGTATTTCCTTTGGCTTGTGTGCCTGTCTTACTAATAAAGAAATTGAAGGAGGAATAGTCATGTTGAAGAAACAAGCTTATAGGAAAGGTGGGTTTCTAATAGATGCTTGGTCAAGCAGTGGGTCCCACATGACCTCTAGTTCTATCTCTGTTGTCTTGCTATGCATCATTTCTGTGTCCCATAAAGAAGATTGTTTCCGGAAATTCCTGTTTGTGCTCAGATCATACTGGCTCAAAATGGCCTCTAATTTAATTATTTATTGTTGTTGATGTCCTCATGATTTGGCTTAACAGAAAGGGTATTTCCATTCATTTAACCTAATTTAGAATTGTTTGTCTTTCAGGACCAATTACTTTATTCTTTTATCCAGTTGAAAATGGCCAGTGCTAACAGATTTATTGATCTTCCTTATTACCTGGCTTTGTTGAAACATGCACGTTTTCACAATCAAGTGCATTCACCATCTTTAATCGAGCTGTTGACACTGGGGCTTTTATGTTCCTCCTTTATTTAAACCTTTGGTGTGAGCTCGTAGGGACCAGGGTAGGGGTGTACATGTGCCCATGTGTGCACAGGTGGGAATGAACGTCTCTGAACCACCTATTCTGTGTCCCCCTCATCCTCAGTTTCTTCAGTTGGAAGCATTATTTATTTGCTTATCTAATATATACAAGGCCCTGGAGATGTAGAGCTAATGAACACAGTGCCTGCTGTCAGGAAGCTCATGCTCTGATGGAAGGAGGCCAGCAATAGACCAGTAAGCACAACCGTGTGTTTTAGCTGTTGGGTAGCTACTGGTAGGGCAGGATGCTGTGGGAGCACCGAGGAGCCTCCCTTCTATTTGAGGGCTCTGCCATGAGTAGGCAGTCAGTAATGACAGCCACAAACACTTCTACGTGATCGCTCATCCACATGGCAACCCTGAAATGCAGGTACTAACAGTTATCCTCTTTCCTTGGTTGAGGAAATAGTGCCACTACCCACTGAAGATTCATTTGAACAGGCAATAAAATAGAGAGGGACTAGGACTTGATTGACCAAAACTTGAACTTTTCAGGAAGACATGTGAGTATACATTCACTCATTCAACATATGGCTGTTGGGCATTTTCTGTATGCTAGTTACGCTTCTCAGAACTGGAGACAGAGAAGTGAATAATAGAAACAGAAATTCCTGCCCTCATTGGGCTTACATTCAAGTAGAGAAATGCTTGTGTGTGTTTGGGAAGGGTATGTGTGTATCTGTGTGTGTGTCTGTAGGCTTCTTTGCAAGGATACATAACACACTGAGAACAAGTGTCTGTCTCTGGGGAGAGGAAAGGGAAAATTTGGAAAGGAGGGGACATTTCTTGTCAAGTCTATTATTTTGTTTTGCTTTCCCTTGTATGTGCATGAGCTATTAATATTTTTTTAATTACTTAGAAATTTTGAAAAAAAAATGAATTATATAGAAATGTGACCATTCCCAGAAGAATGACTCACTAAATCCACAGAACACCATGTCTAAGGACAGGGAACTCCACAAATAATGTTCTCCATTCATTTATGTTTGACAGACACCTCTGATGTATAAAGGTATATGCTGAAATTTGGGCTTCCCTTGGGCTTTACCTGTCACTGAGGACTGCCATGCAGAGGCAGGTGAGCCAGGTGGCCTGGGCTCCCACAGAGTGGGTGATGCAAGACCCCCTCAGAGCAATAACTCCAGGAGCTACTTGCCTCTGTCTGCCAGCCCTGCCTGCATCTCGCTGAACAGACAATCCCACTGTGGCATTTCTGATGGCAGCATTTTTCAGCATTGAGCATCTGCTGGTACTTGTCCCAAACTTGGTCATCTCCCCAGAGTGCTTTCATTAGCTCTGCCCTTCTACCCAGCTAAGTAGGGCAAGCCAGCTGCCGATGGGTCATACCTACTTTCCAGGCATTCAAGTTTGTGTGTCTCCTGACATTGAAAATAATGGTGATGTTTAGTTAAAAGGGAGATACGTTCTCTGCAACAAAAACCCATGACCTCCACTATTAGCCAAGTGTGAATTTGTTTTAAACTGTTTAAAAAAGTTAACTCAAGGGAAGTTAAATTTACTTTCAGGTATATCCATGTGTTATTGGAATCTGCATTTTAGTTCCTGCTCCATAATTAGTTAATTACTTGATTGACCAATTCATTCAACAGATGTCTGCTGGGAGTCTATTGCCTGCCCAGGCATCGTGCTAAGACCTAAAGAAACAAAGGTGAAAAAGACACAAGTCTTGCCCTCTAGGAGCTCTCCAGCCAGGAGATGTCTGACAACAAGTCATTTACTCTACTTGGGTCCCACTGGCCTGCTCTGTACACAGAGAGAGGTGGCTCTAAGGGCTTCTTCTAGTTCTGTAGTTCTGAGTCAAAACCAAGAGAGGTTTGCATACAGCTGGGCACCTGAAAGGGGGAAGTGGGAGATAATAAAAATGTTCCGGCCAGATCTCTAGGCAGAAATTATTTTATTTAAGCCTAAATGGATCTGCCAGGTAGGTTTTATTATCCCTTTTTACATGTGGGAAAAATGAGGCTTAAAGAGCTTAAGAATGTGAATTACCTGGGATCCTGTGGAAATGCAGATTCTGACTCATGGGGCCCAGGATGGGTGCGGAGATTCTGCATTGCTAACCAGTTCCCAGGAGAGGCCCTGCTGCTGATCCCTGAACCACACTGGGAGTAGCAGGAGACCGCAAGCCTTGAGATCTTCCACCTCTGAACCACGCTGAGCAGGCTCCAATTCCTACTTGATGGAAAACAAAGAGGAAAATGTGAAGATTTTTCTCTTTCTCAAGTCCCAACCATTTAGTCCTTCTCAAAATCAATACCTTTGAATCCTTTCTGTTTAGAATGTGCTCTCTCCCCATTCTCCTTTCTTCTGGGGAAAGGAGTTGAGAAGGCATCAGTGTTGTTTGGGAGCTGGGAAATGCCAGGCCTTGGTTTTTTCATTCTGGCTTTCATAGTTTGCAGAAGGTCAAAATGGACAACATCAGTGTTCTTCCAAGATGAGAACGAGAAACAATTAAACCAGGAAAACAAAGCACTAAGTAACCTGTTTAAAAGCAACCAGTCAGGATATTGAATTTTTTTGTTTTTGTGTTTGTTTTTCTATAAATATCCTGAAGTATTGAGTGGTGCCTGAATTTGATCCCACTGTGCTAATTTTCTCCGGGCTTTAATTAAAATAACTCACCCAGGGACCTTGCTAGAGCTTACCTCTATGTGATCTCCCCTGAGGTAGGCAGGTCACACCTGCTTTCTATGGAAGGGGAAATGCAGAGCATCCTGGATTAGGTGCTGTGTACACAGTAGGGGCATAATTTTTACTTGCTGTATAAATGAATGCATGACTAAATGAAAATAGGAAAAACTGTCACTTTTAAAGGAAACAATTGAGATAAACAAGGTGTTTGGACTGACTTTGCTTTGGATAATCGGTTGTTTCATATTCTACTATACAATCAATTTCATGAGTGGGCATGGATATGAATGTTTAAGCTTTCTGTACCAGATACTTATTAGGTACTTTCCATGGCCACTCAGGGCCTGCATGCACACCAAGTCCCAAGTTATAAACCCTGTCCTCTCCCTGTTTATTTAGCTACTTCTTTATTCTCAAGTTTGCCACCTCCTGGGAGCCTTCCCACACAATGGTCCACCCCACAAGCGTCCCCTGGTTCGTGACACTGGATTTGCCCCCATGCTCCTCTTTGTCTTGCTATACAACCATGTGCTCACATACTTATATTGTACCTATAATTGGAGTCCAGGTTGTGCCCTGCTTACCCCATCTAAGGGCACAAGCCATTCAAGGCAGACGTTCCCATACTGGGCTCCAGAGCTGAGAGCTGGCTGGGTGCAGGGTGGCTCCCTGCTGGCCTTGCGATGTGGCAGTGCTGAGCCAGGAGCACTATCCTACCATTCTGACTACACAAAACAAGTCTGGGGACAAGGACTGTCTCTACTTGAGTCCTCTTGGTCCAGTGGGGAACCAGACCTAGAGACAGATCACCAAAAGCCAATGTGAAACAGGCTACCACAGAGAGGTACAGATGAAGTCTATGGGGGTCTTGCTTATTCCAGGGCCTCAATAGCACTGGGCACAAGGCCCCCAACTGGTTATGCTGAATTAGCATTAGGTGGCTTTATGATGACGTACAGTGGGAGGAATCCTTGTGTTGAAACAGGAAGTTTGGATTCTATTCCTAGCTGCTACTAACCAGGTTATTGAAGGTTAACAAATCGTTGGGTATTCCTGACTTTCAACAGGATAGCAAGGAGAGCATTAAGATGCAATGATTCAGCCAATGCTCAGGATTTTGAATTCTCAGATTGAAGACTTTCTGAATACAGGGGTGAGTCCACGAGCAAGTTTCCTAATCTCTCCTTACACTTAACCACCAGGGAGCCAGACCCAGTTATTCTTGGCCAAAGAACAGGAGCCTTAATATTAATAGTAGATGAGACCTGGTAGGTGTCTTAGAAACGTAAAGTGTGGCCAAGTGGAAAAGAAAGAGAGCTTATTCTGTGGCTCCTCTGGCAGCTTTGGGATGACAAGGGCTATAGGAGTTATAGGGAGGCAGGTTTAAGCTTAGTTTAATGTATGGAAAAAACCTCCAATAAGCAGAGCTCACCAGCAGTTCAATACACTTGAAGTAGGGAGCTCTCCATCTCTGGAGGTATTCAAGGAGAGACCAAAGGAGCATTTTGAAATATCGTAGAACAAATTCATATATTAGCTGGAGCGCTTATTGGGTAATTACAGTTCTTTTTCTGGTTTTGATGAACCAGTGTTTCCATTGGTTCTGTTACAAGACTATTCTTCTAATGGTCTTTTGTAAGATCTGAGTGTAACAAATAACTTCCATAAATATATACAAGTGGAGGCTAAGGAGGCAGCGTTTATTTTATTTTTAAAAATCAAAGGCTTACACTGTAAGAAGATAGAGAAAAACAGTGTATGAAATAAAGAGAAAAGGGAAGACGTTGGACTATAGCAGGTATTTACAGAATAGTTAAAAATCTTGAAAATTTAGGCAAAAATGGAAATACTCAAATTTGAACCTTGTTCCCAAAGAACTAGGGAAGCTCCCTATTTAAATGAACCCCAAATTGTGTGAACACTTCCTAAGGAGAGATTTGACAAGTGAAAAAATCTGTAACATCAGGATTTGCTGCTTATTGTCTGTCTCGTGTGGCTGCACATGTGGAGTTTGTTAAAATGCAGTGCATTGGTGTGTGTTTGGGAACAGGTCCATCTGGGAGAAAGGGAAATGGCAACAAAAGCCCTTGATTTTAGGGGAAGCATCCTTTCATCGTGCTTGCTCATGTATCCTGAGAAGGAAAGATTTTCTCCTCAGACTTAGGAGAGTATTGTCTGGAAGCCGTAGGAGTGGAAAGAGACTGAGGTTTGTTTCAGAAGAATTTAGCTTCCTAACTTGAGAAGGGGTTTTGTTTTAGGTAGAAGGCTTCTCACTGCAGTGGGTGACGTATTGTTATAAATGGGCTGTACACAATGATTTGCTCTTGTGAGGTGGGGCACAGTAAGCCTGCTGACCACTGCCCCCAACACTGACCTATCTTCTGTTTTTGCTTGAGATTCTGCCTTCAGGGCTTTCACGATGATGGTGGTTTAAAGTCTCCATGTGCATTAAAAGGTCAACCCTCCCTTCCTCAACAAACAAAAACAAAACTCTTATAGAAAGATGGAATCCTCAGCCTTTATTTCTTTTTAAAATTTTTAAAAATCTATAATATGTAATAATTGCACATATTTCTGGGATACAATATACTGTGTATATTTCAAGGTGCCTCCCACCTTTCTTTCTTCCTTTCTTTCTTTCTTTCTTTCTTTCTTTCTTTCTT
>NW_016107487.1:20304-32195 GCF_001604975.1 Cebus imitator | reverse complement strand
TTTCTTTTCTTTTCTTTTCTTTTCTTTTCTTTTCTTTTTTCTTTCTTCTTTTTCTTTCGTCTCCCTCTGTTGCCCAGGCTGGAGTGCAGTGGCACAGTCTCTGCTCACTGAGGCCTCTGTCTCCCAGGTTCAAGTGATTCCCGTGCCTCAGCCTCCCGAGTAGCTGGGATTACAGGTACCTGCCACTGGATAACTTTTGTATTTTTGGTAGAGATGGGTTTTCACTATGTTAGTCAGGCTGGTCTCGAACTCCTGACTTCAAGTGATCCACCTACCTTGGCCTCCCAACGTGCTGGGATAAAAGCATGAGCCATGTACCCGGCCCATTTATCATTTCTTCCCGTTAATAGCATTCAAAGTCTTCTCTTCTAGCTTTCTTGATATATACAACACATTATTATTTGCTATAGTCACCCTACTGTATAATAGAACAGAAACACTTAGTCTTCCTGTCTAACTGTAACTTTGTATCCATTGACCAACCTCTCTCCATCCCCCGCCTTCTATTTTCCCTAGCATCTGATAGCCACTATTTTACTCTCTACTTCTATGAGACCAACTTTTTTAGATTCCACCTGTGAGTGAGATCACGCAGTGTTTGTCTTTCTGTGCCCGGCTTATTTCACTTAACATAATGTGCTCCAGGTTCATCCATGTTGCTGCAAGTGACAGGATTTCATTCTGTTTTATGGCTGAATAATATTCCATTGTGCTGATGTACCACATTTTCTTTATCCATTCATCATTAGGTGGGAATATAGGTTGATTCCATATCTTGGCTGTTGTGAATAGTGCTGCAGTAAATGCGCGTGTGCAGATGTCTCTTTGACATTTGATTTCATTTCTTTTGGATATATACCCAGTAGTGGGATTGCTGGATCATATGGTAGTTCTATTTAATTTTGTGAGGAACTTATGTACTGCTTTCCTTAGTGGCTATACTAATAAAGGATCAACAGCTAGGTTTGTAGGCAGCTGGTTCCCTAAGTTGCACGTGATGCTTTCTAAAAATGCTTCTAGAAGTCAAAGGAGTGAAAGCTGAATAATTCAGTTGAACATTCTCATGGAGGATTCCATTGCCAGAAAACTAAAATGTGTTACAAAATCCCCTCACTATGTCTTATTGTTCAGAAACAATTTCTGGAAATATTTCCAGCAGTTTGTTCTTTAAAAGAGTTTTTAAAAAACGTTCACATGATCATCTGGGCAGCCTGTCAAACTGCTTAAGTTCTGGACGGGCCCAGCTGAGGCTAAAGTTTTGATGATGTGCTCCCTTAGCTTCTATTATCTGAAGCAGATCTATCGCTCTCATCACAAGGGCCAATATTTTATTTTTTTTCTTATTCATTGTTTTGATTTATTTATTTATTTATTGTAGAGATGAGGTCTTGCTATATTGCCTATACTGGTCTCAAACTCCTGAGCTCAAGAGATCTGCCTTCCTTGTCTTCCCAAAGTGCTGGGATTACAGGCATGAGCCACTGCACCCAGCATTTTGATTTTTTTTTAAAGGGTAGGAGGCAATAAAATATTCCAATAATTGTACAAACTCTTTAGGATCTAAGCTCTATCAGGGCAGGGACTATGTTGATTTTCATCTCTGCTGTACCTTCATGACCTAAAGCAGTGCCAGGATGCAGAAGTCCTTAGGAAATACTTGCTAAATGAATGATGGAATGGCTGTTGTAAATAGTGCCAGGTACAAATGGCAAAGCTGCGGAGGTGGCTGAGTTGCTTGGCTGGCAGAAAGCATCCTGTGACATGTGACCGCCAGCTGATGGCTGAGCGTCCACGTGTGGCCTATGTGCTGTTTGAAGGCTGAAGGGATGAAAGTCAAGAACTGCCTGTAATAGGTGGGTTTGGGTCACCAGGGTCATTGGCAGAGCGGCTGGAGCTTGGAAGACAGACTTCACCTGCTTAATTACAGATGCTGCTGAGGCTGCTCCACCTCTCCCTGCCTGTAATGATGGCCCTTCTAGCCACGACACGGCCAGGCCAACTAGAAACACCTGGCTCTGCCTGGAGAAGAACCTACTTTGCTTTTATTTTTAATTTTTTTAAACATAAATCAAACCAGCATCCTTTGGATTTAACGTTCACTTCGTGTACTGCGTGGGGCCTTCGTCAGGCTTCTTTGCCTTAGAAAAGAAATGATGGGGTGTTTTTTTTTTGACTTCAGAAAAAAATATCCTCTGTGATTTGTTTTCCTTGAATCAGTCTGTCTTTTGGACTTAATTTAAATCAGACTTACCCTCTCTCCCTTCCACTATTTTTATTCTGAACTTACATTGTGTATCATGGGTCACATGTCCCTACGATCCAGCTTTAAAATAAGTGTATCTCCAGTGCCTTTGCCTCCCCTGGGCACCCTTCACTGACCTTGTCTTTGCCATTTATCCCCCCCAGTTGGGGGAAGAATTGTAAATATCCTGATTTTTGAATTAATTATTTTTTTTTGCCTTTCTTTATGATGTGGTGGCTTATACCTGTAACCTCAGCACTTGGGGAAGCCAAGGTGGGCAGATCACTTGAGGCCAGGAGCTTGAGACCAGCCTGGCCAACATGGTGAAACCCCACCTCTACTAAAAATACAGAAATTAGCCAGGCATAGTGGCAGCTGTCTGTAATCTCAGCTACTCAGGAGGCTGAGGCGGGGGAACCACTTGAACCCAGGAGGCAGAGGCTGCAGTGAGCTGAGATGGCGCCACTGCACTCTAGCTTGGACAGCAGAGTGAGACTCCCTCCCTAAATAAATAAATAAACTAATATCCTATATAAATTATTTGTGTTTTACCCAACATTATACTTTTGAGGTTCATCCATATTGATGTGTATATGGCTGCAGGTCATTCATTTTTTATTGCTGTATATTATTCCATTATATTAATATATCAAAATTAATTTATCCATTCTTCTATTTCTAGACATTGGGATTACTTTCAAATTTTTTCAATTAAGGATGATACTATATTTTGGGGTGCACTTGTATCTATAGTTTCTCTAGGTTATTTACTTAGATATGGTCAATGATGGTTCAACAGCTATGTGCATGTTCAGCTTTGCTAGGTAATAAGTTGTTTTCCAGAGTGATTTCACCAGTTGATGCCACCACCAGACAGGTTTGCAATATCTAATTGCTTTCTGTCTTCATGAATATTTGGTATTACCAGACTTTTAAATTTCTACCCATACGGTGGGAGATACACCACTATAGTTCTAATTTGTATTTATCTGATTAGTCATGATATAGAGAATCTTTTTATGTATTTTTGACCTTTCCTCAGAAATGTCTGTTCACTCCCAGTGCATTTTTCTGTTGTCTTTGTCTATTTCTCAGTGGTTCAGAGGCAGTCATGTATTGCAATATCTTCCCCTCATTTGTAGCTAATCTTTTTATTCTCTCTATAGTTATCTGAAACATAGATACGCAAAGAATGAAACTTGGTGGATCTTGAACAAATTATGTCCCATAGTTGGTCTTCCAAATATGTTTCTGCTTGGGCCAATGAGCATACTGATGCATTCTCACCCTGCTAATTCAATAGGTGGCAGTCAAAATAGTGGCAAAATGAGCTGGTGGGCAGGAAAGCTCATTTTGAAAGTAAAGCACCACCCACTTGTATAATGGAGAAAGTCTAGTTTTCCTTCTACATCATCCTGCTGCCTCCACTTTTATACATAATATCCTCCCTGGGAATCTTTTTAATTACTGGAGCTGCTTTTTCATTGTACTTAGTGCCTTATGAAACTAGTATTTGTTTGTTTGTTTGTTTGTTTACATTCCTCTAGAATGTAAGCTCCTGAGGACAAGAGTTTTATCTAAGTTGTTTATCATTGTTTCCCTGACAACCTGGAATAGTGCCTGGCATATAGTACATGCTTAATAAATATTTGTTTAATGAAGGACTGAATCAGAGATATTAATAGTAGTTGTGTTATCATTGCCACGCAGTCACCCAAACGCTGAGTTTAGGGGTTGCTCCCTGTTCAGACAACTTGCAAACTTACTTGGTGTACTGTTCTGTGTAACTCTGGCCTTCTCCTTTTCAGAGAGGGTGGGTGGAGCCAGAGGAAGGGAATTGTGCCTTTGGGAGCTGAAAGTTGAGGTTTTAGACTTGTAGCTAGGGCCCCCTGATGGGCTGGCACTGCTCTGAAGGCAGATTTCTAGGGTGAGAACAGAATTTCCCAGGCTATTTTCCTTGCCCTTCTGTATGGTTACTGTCAAGTTTACCGCTTTTTCAAACCCTGTTAGCTTTTGCTTGTTACTATAGGAACCAGAGCTGGTAGTCTGGGGGAAATGTGTGTGCCTGTGAGTGCTGGGGGAGGGGGTATAGTGGCTGTGATGCCCGGGGACTGAAGGGAGTGAGGACAGTGGAAGATAGTCACTGCTGAAGTCTTTCTGGGGGCCCTGCCCACTTTGGCCAGCACTCTCTTCAGAGTTTCTGACTTAGCTTGGTACACTCTTGGGGAACAGGCATCCCTTTGTAGATCTGCAGTGCTCTCCTGGCATCCATCCAGCCCTTCAGGGGAACATCTGGAAAGCCTCGGCCCCTCCCGTGCCAAAGCCACTGAGCCCTGGAGACAGAGATCAATGACCTCTTCTTGGCTGCTCCTTAACCCATGTCCCAGACAAGTGTTTTTCTGGGAACCAGTGAATAACGCAGATCTTTGATGCCAGGGCTTGTGTGCTGTTGCAGTAACACTTTCACTTTTGATGAAAGGGTGAGTGCAGAGGAAGGGCCTCGGTAGGGAGAGCAATGAGGATCTGGCTTTTCAGGAAATCAGAACTCAAGTGGGGAGCTTTGCTTCTTACTCATTGGTTTTCTGGCTGGGAAAACAGCCAGCTGAGCTGCTGCCTGATGTGAATGCGCCTTCATGTTAGGGGGCTGGTATTAGGGGTAGGGGTGGGCTTGAGGCTAGAGACTAATTTGTTTCTAATCTCCACGGGCAATCCTTGCAACTCCTGGGAGATAATGCTGAAAAAGTGTCTGGTGATTTTTCATGCACTTAATTTGTAACCCACTGAGTTATGCTGAAGACAGTGAAAAGAACTTATGATATATAATAGATTGGAGGTAAATATGCCATGTAATTACCTGTTCTGCAGTAGTGTTTTACAACCCATGTATTAGGTTGCACATTTAATAGTTATCAAAAATATATATATTATACATATTATATATATGTAAAATAGCAAAAATATGTAGAGATTAGAAATGCCCTTAGCCCATTCTTCAGTAAACGCCTCTTCACATGAGGTGACAGGTCCCCAAGACTGGCTTATTTTCAGTGTTACTGAAATAAATACTCTCTTTTATTCTTCCTTCTCTTTTGCACAGTGTAGGTACTCACTAAATGCCATGCGAACTGTTGGCGAGAATGAAACTAGAGTTTTCCTTGACCCAGAATCTGCTGTAGGTTTACTTCACTGGTGAACCTGGCCAGGTAATGCACAAAGTGCCAGCCTGAAACAGCAGAATATTGGAAGCAAGGTACATGTTTCTAGCCGAAGGGCATTTGGTAACTCCTATAATGGAATAATGAACAACCATTATAAGGTTTTAGAGTTATTTTTATATATTAATGAAGAGAGATGTTGAAATAAAAGGTTAAATTAAAAAAGTAAATGGAATAGTAGCTATACTGTGATCCCATTTGTGTGAAAATGAGGAAGGAAACACACAAACACATGCCAGCATTGTGTACACGCACACAAATTTACCTCTGAAAAGTGGAAACAGGGACCAAGGGATGTTTGCTCCCCACGTAGCCTTTTAGCTCGTTGACATTTTTGCTGCGAGCTTATATATATGTAAAACAATAACTGCCCTGGAGGATGGTCGTAAGTACCACCCTGCCGCCCTAGTGTAACCTTTCTTCTTGTGTGTGTGTGTGTATATATATGTATGAAGAGTATACACACACTGTATTTCAAATCTGAATCTGTCACTCTGAATTCCTCATTGTGTTCCCTCCTGGTTTACCATGACTACTTCCATTTTCCTCCAACAATCTGCCTCCTCCTCATCCATCCAGTTCCCACCACCTCCATGTCACCTCCTGGATCCCTTTCCAGTGGAGCTTGGCCTTCTTTTTTTTTTCTTTGAGACAGAGTCTTGCTCTGTCACCCAGGCTGGAGTACAGTGGTGCACTCTCAGCTCACTGCAACCTCCGACTCCTGGGTCCAAGCTTCTCCTGCCTCGGCCTCCTGAGTAGCTAGAATTACAGGTGTGCGCCACCATGCCCGGCTAATTTTTGTATTTTTAGTAGAGACAGCGTTTCATTCACCATGTTAGGCTGGTCTCAAACTCCTGACCTTGTGATCCGTCCACGTCAGGCTCCCATTGAAGAGCCACAGAACTTCCTGGTCATACCACTTAGTGGTGCATTAGGCCTACTTGAGATTATTCCATCTTCTTTCTCGATGTCAGCTCCTCCAACCAGACTGTCAGAAGTGAGCATGGTACTGCATACAGGAAGGCCTCAGGCATTGCCTGTCTGTGCAGTCAGAGGGGTAGGGGATGCTCTGGCTGGCCCTTCTGGTTTCCTGTGTCCCTGGAGCTGGATTCCGTCACTAACTTCTGCACTTCTGGGAAACCAGTTACCGAGTTACCCTACAGATCTCGAGAACCAGGGCACAATGTTCAGGGCTTTGAGGGATTGCTAGGACTCAGTGCAGGCAGCTTATTACCAAAAGTCAGCTCTATTCTGCTCCCCAAGGCTGTGTGTGTTTATATGTATGTGATATGTATACACACATGCATGTAAATATGTGCACAGATGTACCCATAATCACCTGTGCAGGGCGCCCCTAGGCTCAAAGCTTGGCAGGGGCTGTGTTCACATTGAACACTTAGGGACCCTGTGCCCCAGATCAGGGCATTCTGGCTGAGAACCATTTTGAAAAAAAGCCTTAATCATTCTCTGTTCTACTCTGTTCTATGGCTCCATGGCTGGAGGAGAATATGTGTGGTTTGAAGGAATAGGTGGGTTGTGGGAGAGGGAAGCTAAATCCACAGTTTGGCCCGTTAGCGTGTGCTTGGGCCTCCTGGAAGTTGGGTATACAGAATTAGGCTACTCATTTCCTGACAGCTCATAGCCTTCAGTCTAGACCCTGCTGTCTAGGGTCTAGGATACTTTGTTAGGAATATCTTGACTCTTCAGGAAAATGGAAGGTCTCGTGGCCACTCACTGTGTTGCCTATATAACGTAGCCCTTGGTATTTCTTACATAAAGGTAGGGAAACTTTTGCACCATCAGAGGGCTTAAAATGTAGTCCCGGAGACAGGCTTGTCTGCAAACACAATACCAGGGTAAAGGAGTACTTGCAAAGTCCCAGAGGCTACTTATGAATCAGGACCCCAAACAGTACTACCTGCGAGGGCCAGAGTGGTGCCTGCCTTCCCTCCCTCCCATTTTCTTCCCCGTCCTTCCTTGTTTGTTAGGTGCTCACAGGCTAACTCTGGGTATGCAAAGATGAGTCGCAGGCAGTCCCTACTCTCAAGGAGCTCCTGTTTCAGTAGTAGGAACAGGTGTTTAAACAGAGTAAGTGCAATACAGTGACACAGATTTAGGAGCTTATTCTGTTCAGGATTCATTGAGGCTTAACAGATGAATTGGCCAACTCTTCCTGGCTCGGGATGAGGCTTGCAAGCAGAGATGGGTCTCTTTTTCTGGAGAGAGGACAAGTGGTCATGATAGCAGGCTTCATCTGGATGTGTAAGAGATGAGCTCTCAGGGTGGGAAGGGCTGAGCTAGACAGTAGGGACGGGAACGGTGTGCCTGGCTGCACTGGAGAGTCTAAAAGACAACATCGCATCCTCCTGGGCAGCAGATGGTCCAGTTCAAAGGGTTGCAAGTCTGACCTTGCCACTGGCTCTCCTAGACTAGTTCCCACTTCTCCAGATTTCAGTTTCCTTATTTGTAGAATGGCAACAGTAAAACTGCCCTTCCTACAGCTACTTTTTTGTAGGGGAGGCATCTGAGGCTCTGGTTTAACTGGTTAGAGGGAAAGCCAGGATTCAGCCTGGGTCTGAATCCTTTGACCCCTCAAAGAGCCTCATTCTGCTCTTTCTGCCTGCTTCCCAGAGCAGAATGAATACCCTCAACATCAGACACATTGGCCTGGGGTCCCTGAATCTTCTGATATTGCATGCAAAATTTTCTGTACATTCTGAAAATTTTAAAGGAAGAAGGGTCATAGCTTTGCTCCAGCTCTCAGAAGAATGCAAGACCTTAGAAAGTGTAACAGTAACTGCCCTGGAGAATGGTCTGAAGTCCCACCACACCACCCTCATGTAAGCTTTCTTCTGATCCTTCCACATTTTTAGGAACATTAGACTGTCCTAAGTGGTTAATCTTCACTTGAAAGAAACATAATATGTTGCAATAGAAATATTTTTAAAAATGTAAACTTAGTTGCCTTCTTAGTACTGAGAATGTAGTGAAAGGACACAACTTAAGGGCTTAATGTTTTACAAATTTGTATGAACATCAATTATTGCCTTGTGCTCTTCTAAAGAGTATAGGGAACCTAGGATTCGTCCCTATACCAAGGGACCCTAGGCTACTTGCTTTCTTCTTTACTTCCTCCCCAACCATTCCTATGGATTATAAAGAGAGATTCATGTATAATTGTTTGCATGGGAGCCTGAGGATCACTTCACCTTCTCTTTTGAAGTACTTATTTTCATAAGCATCTCTTGCTGCTTGGGGGTCTGGATTCATGACAATGTGGAGCTGTGCGTAGGGCTTCAGAGCAGTGGGTCTCAAACTTGAGAATACATCAACTTCACCTGCAGGGCCAGTTAAAAGACGGCTTGCTGGGCCCCACCCTCAGAATTTCTGACTGTGTAGTTCTTGGGTAAAGCCAAAAATTTACATTCCTAAGTTCACAGGTAATCTGAGACCTCTGGTCAGGGGACCAAGTTTTGAGAGCCTCTGTGTTAGAGTAGGACATCTCAAACTTTAATGTGCATGTAAGTTACCTGGGGAACTTGTTAAAATGCAGATTCTGAATCAGAAAGTCTGGGGTGGTGCCTGAGAGTCTGCTTTTCTAACCAGCTCCTAGGTGATGCCAGGTCTGCTAGTCTGTGGAACAGGCTTTATGTAGAAAGACTTGAAAGGAGTGATTCTTAACCCTAGCTACATATTTGAATCACGTGAGGGGCTTGTGGTGAAAAGAGGAGGAGAAAAAGAGTCATACCCCCAAACAGATGACAAATCAGAATCTCAGGGGGTGGGGCTTGGACATAGGTATAGCTCCCCAGGTGATTTGAATGTGCACTCAAGGCTGAGACTCTCTCTCTAAAGGTTGTGAGGCTGCTGGAAAGCCGGTCCTCTGAATGGAGCATTGTAGTACTGAATATTTGATTGACTAATGCTATGTGTTGAAAATGTCCCATCCAAAATTCAGGTGTTGTGCATGTGATAGTATTAAGCACTGGGGTTTGAGGGGCACTCCCTTGTGAATGAAAAGAAGGACCAAGTATCTCCATCAGCATTCAGACTGCTTGCCTTTCCGCCATGTGAGGCTGCTCTGTGTCTCCCCTGTGGAGTCTCACCATCTTGGAAGCAGAGATCAGCCCTCATCAGACAACCAAACCCGCCAGTGCCTTGATCTTGGACTTCTCATCCTCCAGAACTCTGAGAATATAAGTTGTTTGTCCTCCTCTTCCTTCTTCTTTCTTCTCAGTCTGTCATCCAGGTGGGAGTGCAGTGGCACAATTACAACTCACTGCTTAAGCCTCAACCTCACAGGCTCAAGCAATCCTCCTGCCTCAGCCTCTCAAGTAGCTGGGACCACAGGTGCATGCCACCACACCCAGCTAATTTATCTTCATATTTTGTAGGGACACAGTTTCCGTGTTGCCCAGGCTGGTCTCGAAATTCTGGGCTTGAGCGACCCTCTCTCCTCAGCCTCCCAAAGTGCTGGGATTGTAGGCGTGAGCCACTGTGCCCAGGAGTTCCTTTTCTTTATAAATTACCCGGTCCCAGATATTTTGTTATAGCAGCACGAATGGACTAAAACAGCAGGTCATTGCTTTCCAACTGGGGTTTTACATTTGAATCATCTGGAAAGCTTTAAAAGATATGGATGAGATAATATACATCTGGGATTTTCTTCAAAATAATAATGGCAGGGAAGCAGGTGAGGGTGTTGATCTGCGTTGTTCAGTATGTAACCACTGGCCACCTGTGGCTATTTAAGTTAATTAAAACTGAAAAAAAGTTAAATTCAGTTCCATGGTGACACCAGCCACATTTCAGGTGCTCAGTAGTCACATGTGGCTAGGGGCTGCCATAATGCACAGTGTAGATATAGAACATTTACATCATTGTGGAAAATTCCATTGGACAGCACTGGTATATGAAATAACATTGGCTATGTGTAATAATTATTGAAGCTGGGTGATTGGGACTCTTGGGGTTCATTATCCTTTATTGTCTGCCTTCTTTAACTTTTTCCATGGTAGACTGTTTTAAAAAGATGCCCAGGTCCCACTCCAGACCAGCTAAATCAGAATCCTTAGGGTGAGCTCCTGGCCTGTTGTTTCGGCAGCTTCCCAGGTGCCTCTACCACGCAGTGGGGTTGAGCCTCACTGGGCTGAACAGGTGTGCTGAAGAATGATTGTCCTGCTTTCCTCTCAGGCAGGTAGCAAAATCCAGAGAGAAAAAGAGTAGAAGAGGCATTGGAAAATGGCAAGCACCAAATACACCTAAGAGGTTTGTTGTTTTTTCTTGTTCCAAGCCTTGCCAATGAGGCCTTGGAATAGGGTCGTCAGGTACAGCAAATAAAAACCTGGGAGGCACAATGAAATTTGAACTTTAGCCAAACTGAGTAATTTTTAAACTTTTAAAGTATATTCCATGCAATATTTGGAATATACTACAAGGTTATTTGTATTTCACCTGGCAACCCTATGTCGGGCCCCCTTCCCCGCTGCAGCTGACAGGGGCAGAGGACCTGAGCTGCTTATTTGTAACTGAAAGTCCATGGGACTACTTTTATTTAGGGGAATTTTTCTGTTAACTGTCATTGTGAAAGTCATCAGGATGAGAGATTCAGAATTTATTTTTACAATTCAGTGGAGGAATATCTCCTCATTGATTTAGATCTTTGATTTCTTTCATCAGAGGTTTTGTTTTCCTGCTATAGATTTTGTACATCTTTTATTAGATTTATACCTGAGGGTTTTGTCTTTTCATGGGTGGGGGCGGTGTGTATGCATGTGCACAGACATGTGCGCTAATGTGTTTTTAAGTTCAACGTCATTACTGGCATATAGCAGTTGACTTTGGTATATTATCCTTGTGAAAGGGGAAGATCTGATGGAGCCCTCATGTGGGGGCCTTCCACCCTACCTCCTCACTTCTGCAGGACAGCCCCTTGGGAAGCCCCCAGGTCACTTGTTTTGGGGCTCCTAAACATCTCCCTAGTTGGCCACAGGAAGTCCACTTGAGGTTTTTTTTTAAAAAGGGTGTATCATTGTTTTGATACCCCATTCCAGCCAGGTTTTCCTATGGCCCCACATGGTCACAGCTTTTGAACTGCTCCTGGACTGCCTTCTCCTGTGAGTGGTGGGTTCAGTCCTGGCTTCAGGTTGAAATATCTGCAAAGCTTTAAAAAACAAAAAACAGAAAAGACCCATGTCCAGTTTGGTTGGGGGGTGTATATGGAGCTTTTTTTTAGATTCTCCAGGTGATTCTAGGGCCCAGCTGGGGTTAAGAGCATCTGCCCCAAAGTCTTGAACACCAGAATCCCCTTTCCTGTCCAAAAAAACCCCTTTTTAGGGCATTTAGTCCATCTTAGGTAAGGAAGGAAGGTACACTAAGGTATGAGTATTTGCTATACCGACTCTCTTGAGCCCCTTTTTCCCTCATGGACTTTT
>NW_016107487.1:0-19996 GCF_001604975.1 Cebus imitator | reverse complement strand
GGGGCTGAGACAGAAGAATCTCTTGAACCTGGGAGGCAGAGGTTGCAGTGAGCTGCGATCACGCCACTGCACTCCAGCCTGGGTGACAGAGCGACACCTTGTCTCAAAAATAAAATAAAATAAAAATAATTAAAAAATAGCTGGTTGAATTTCCAGCTGTGTGGTTTAAGCTGTGTGGTCAGGTGAAGAAGGAAAGTTCATTTGGTGCATGGGTTTTCTTGAACTTCTGGGTTCTTTGTGATAGGTGATCTGTTTTTTAGCTGAATTTAGGAGCTGATAGAAATAGTTGAGAAACAATTTGTAAACGATTTGGCTAAATACTTCAAATGTAAAAATCAGTAACTTGATATTAATGACTGAAGATTCATGAATAGCTTTAGAAGAATGCAGCTTGTACTAAATGTTAGCCACCATTGTTACTGTCCTTATGACCAAGGTACTGTGCATTCCAGCTGTGTCCTCAGGGAAAAGAGGATTAGATGAGGGAATCCATTCTCTGTCCTAGTTAAAACTGCTTGTAATACTACTAGTAATCGCTCACAACAATGAAAATCACAACATACTGCTAATGATGATAATAAACACAAAATCTACCATTTATTTAGCACCAGGCACTGTGCTAAGCCTTTCACACATGCTCCCTGTTTTTCCCCTCATAGCAACGCTACGTAAGGTAGAGACAACTCTTCTTCCTATTGTCCTGAGCATAGAGAGGCTAAGCTCACTAAGGGAGCACACCTAGTAAAGCCAGCTTCAAATCCTCCTGGGTGGTCTGACCCCAAGGTCCATTTCTTTCTTTCTTTTTTTTTTTTTTTTTTTTTTTTTTTTTTTGAGATGGAGTCTTGCAGTGTCGCCCAGGTTTGGAGTGAGAGATCTCACTCACTGCAACCTCCACCACCTCCCGGATTCATGTGATTCTCCCACCTCAGCCTCACAGATAGCGGGAATTGCAGGAGCACACCACCACGCCTGGCTAATTTTCATATTTTTAGTAGAGATGGGGGTTTCCCCATGTTGGCCAGGATGGTCTCAAACTCCTGAGCTCACGTGATCTACCCACTTCAGCCTCCCAAAGTGCTGGGATTACAGGTGTGAGCCACTGCGCCTGGCTGACTTTTGCCTTTTAAATAGCTGGTAGGGCTGTGCCGGGTGGCTCACACCTGTAATTCCAGCACTTTGGGAGGCCAAGTTGGGCGCATCACCTGAGTCAGAAGTTTGAGACCAGCCTGGCCAACATTGGGAAACCCTATCTCTACTAAAAATACAAAAATTAGCAGGTCATGGCGGAATGCACCTATAATCCCAGCTACTGTGGAGGTTGAGGCAGGAGAATTGCTTGAACCTGGGAAGNTTTGAGACGGAGTCCCACTCTGTTGCTCAGGCTGGAGTGTAGTGGCATGATCTCAGCTCACTGCAACCTCTGCTTCCCAGGTTCAAGCAATTCTCCTGCCTTGGCCTCTCAAGTAGTGGGGACTACAGGTCCATGCCACCATGCCTGGCTAATTTTTGTATTTTCAGTAGAGACAGAGTTTCACTACATTGGCCAGGCTGGTCTCAAACTCCTGACCTCGTGATCTGCCCACCTTGCACTCCCAAAGTGCTGGGATTACAGGGGTGAGCCCCATTACATTTTTCTATGGAGGAGCTTGGTGACCGAGGATAAACTGCTCTCCCTCCTGGCCTGCAGTGTTCCTCCCTGCAAGGCAGGTGATTTGGATTCCTGTTCGCATCAGGCCCATTGTAGCTACCTCTGAAGGGCTCCTCACATCTGAGTCCTTTCTTTTTCTTTGAGATGGAGTCTTGCTCTGTTGCCCCGGCTGGAGTACAGTGGCGGGCTCTCTGCTCACTGCAACCTCTGCCTTTCGGGTTCAAGTGATTCTCCTCTGACTCCTTTCTTTTAAACAGCTCTCAAGTATTACTCTACTTACTCTGGGGAGGAAAGTCAGGAGGCCTGCTGGTTGACCAGGTTGCTGGAAATGTAGAACCCAAGACAGAGAGTGCAACTCAGGGAGGACTTGGGGTGAGGGTCTCCTCGGAAAGGGGTCTGACCGCCCTCAAGGAGAAAGATCCTCTGTGGAGTCAGCTGTTAGCAGAGGGCTCCAGTGTTTGTGTGGGTGTTCAAGATGCTAACCTGTTTTAAAAGTATAATTTGGGGGGAACCTCTTTATACTCAGTCATTGTATTTTAACATCAGCTATTGATTTGGGCATTTAAGTGATGTTCTTTAATGAGAGAATTCACATTTAGGGGTTTCACGGTTGGTATCTCTATTTCTCTTGTTCTCTTATCAGACATGCAGAGCAAAATTTCAGTCCGTTTCTCTTGAGCATCAGGAAATCAGTTTTAAAAGTAAGGAGGTATGTGGTGAGTGGGAGTCAAGGGGGAAGAGCCTGTGGTCAAGTGTGTAGTTTTTGGAGCCAGACACACTTTGTTCAAATCCAGTTTCTATTGGTTACCTTCAGCCATGTCACCTTAGGTAGCTTCTTTAACTGTTCTAAATCTGGATTTCCTCACTTGTGAGTGGGGATGCGAATTCTCTCTCTTTCACTTGCGGTGATCAAGCGAGGTGAGTAACATACTGGGCACATAGTGAATGCTCAGTGATGACAAAGACCCTGGATGTCTGGAGGTCATAAACCCCACTGGGACCAATGGTACTCAGAAGGAACGGGTTCCCCAGAAGATGGTGAGTGAATGCCTGGTCCCCACCTGTGTCCAGAAGTTTTTGGGCAAACAGCGGGGCGTGGTTGTCAGGGATGTCATGGAAGAGGCCTCTCAGAGTAGTGGCTGCTCCAGGGACCCTGTAAATGCTTGTCTTCCAAAGTTCCAGGGTGTTTTGGTCCTTTTAGGACTGTTGGTGCATGTGGGAACTGAGAGGGCAGGCACCTCTGTTAACCATAGAGATGGAAGCCCCTTCCTCAGTGGCTGGCCTGGTCTGCTGTTCCCACCTGTCGAAGGAAGTCTCATTGGTGTATGGCTCTGGCTTTAATAGCATTTCATACCCTCCCTGGTGAGCACAAACGGAAGGTCATCAGGTTCACACGTGCAACTGCAGTTGGGGTCCAGGATCTTCATCCAGAGGAACATTTACATGAATAAAACCCTTTACCTGTTGCAGATGACATGCTCCGCGGAACCTGTGGTTAGGGGTGAAGGGGACTATAAATAATTGCTCCATGGCTTTTGAATTTCTATCTCTTGATAGAAATTCAAACTTGTTTTCCCAGCAGCAAGAGCAATACAGACATCTTCAGAAGAGCTGTCTCTTTTCTTTTTCCCCAACTCCTTGAGAGCAGATGATTTAGAGGTATCTCTACAGGAGATTAAATGGGATTCAGGTAAACAGCTGAAGGGTTTACATGGGATTAACTTTTACAAACCCCATCCTGAGGGTATTTTCCTTTGCAGAGATGAGGGTGCAAAGCAGCAGCTTTAGAAGCCAGGTCAGTGGTGAGGATTTAAGGGAGGCGAAGTGGATGTGGACTTCTCCACAGTTCCCTCCTGAGACTGCCCCAGAGACAAGAGACAGCCTTCTTTCCCCATTGCCAGAATCTTCCCTTACACGCTGAGGTATTTGCTGTCTGGATCTGATGATCAAGTGGAGAAGGGAGGTGACCTGAGGGCCTTGGACAGCTAGAGCAGAACTCCCTTCCTCATTCCACAAGTATATGGAGGATGGAGTTAGTGTGACGGCACCCTATGCTAGGCATCGTAGGAGGCACTGGGGAGCTCACGTATGTGAACAACAGATGAAACTCTCTGCCCTCGAGGAGCTTACATCGTGGCTGGGGAGACAGACTGCATATGCAGTAAGTCCTAGTTGTTAATAATTATAACTGCTAAGGAGGGAAAGATTAAGCAGGAAAGGGGGATATGAACTGTAGGGGCTGGGGATCCTGGGATGTGAGGAGTACAGGGAGACCTTTGGGTAACTCTGGAAGGAAATGAAGTCAGCCATGCTGGAATGAAAGAACGTCACGATGGGCAGAGAAAACAGCACATGCAAAGGCCCTGCACACAAAGAAGCAGCGTGACTGGAGCAGAGCATGAGGAGGCAAAGGGTGGAAACAAGGTCAAAGCAGCAGCAGAGAGCCAGCCTGTGCCGAGCTTTGCACGTCAGTTAGGACTCTGGCCTTGGCTCTGAATAAAGCAGGAGCCATAGGAGGGCTCTGTGCAGAGGAGTGGCCTGACCTGAGATTTGACAGCATCATTCTGGCTGCTGTGTAACAATGGGGCAGCAAGGCAGAACCAGAGCCAGTTAAGAGCTACTTACTGCCACTGATGACGGTGGCCTGAATCAGGGTAGTGGGGATAAGAAGTAGTTAAGTCTTGGATGTATTTTAACAGGGAGAGTTGAATCTTACTGACGTGCCAGCAGTGGACGGTGAGATAGGAGAGTCAAGGATGTCTCCAAGGTATTTGGTCTGAGCAACCGGAGGATAGAGTTGGTCTTAACAGATATGGGACAGACTTCAAGGGGCAGGGCCCACTTCAAATTTGAGATGTCTAGGAGATATCCAGATGTCTGGATGAATGGCTCTGGTGTTGGTTTGGGCATGCAGGGGCAGAGGTTGCAGATGTCAGTGAGTCATGGGCATGTAGGTTGTCTCTGGAGCTGTGTGCCTGAAGAGAGCATGGCCCCTGGGAGTTGAAAGGGTCCTTAGTGGCTGCCTGGCACAAATCCAGCATCTTCTGAAGGGGAAAGTCAATCACATGGAAAAAGCGGTTATACATTGAGTCAGCTGGAAAGCCTGAACTAGAGCCTAGGTCTGCTAAGGGTCTACCCAGATATACTTCTTTAGAGTGTTTTAAACTGGAGATTTCGGCTCCCACATATACACACTCGACTGTCTTACTGCTGGACAGCCACTCCCTAGTCTTGCAGCCTAATTCCTGGAGTGAAGCTTAAGAATGGTGTAGTCCATGAACTGTCTGCCGCTGGTCAGTAGAAAGCTAAAGCAGGAAGACCAGAAACGGAGCAAAAGCATTTAGAAATTCTCATGACAACTCCTCATTGCCACAGCATCCTAAGGCAACATGAGTAGACTTGTCTTGTTGAGCAGAGAACGGAAAAGCTTGGGTGTTGTTGATGTCACATGTTTGTGGTACAAGTTGCATATGAGTCAGGTATACCAAGACCACATAGACAGTAGATTGCAAATAATTAAAAAACAAAACAAAACACCAGTCCTTTAGCACAGACAGTTTGAGAGGTATGGCCCCAGCATGGTACCTTCTGAGATGAACCCTCAGCAAACACTTGTTAGATGTAAGCGTAGAATCGTATGTTCCTTTTTCTGTTTAACACACAGGTACTCCCCTTTGCCAAATGAAGTCAGCAGTTTTCCTTTGCCCCTTTGGGCATCTCAGCCGCCTCCTCGCTCCTCCTGGAGACCTGTGTCGCCACTCTTCCATGTCCCAGGACACAGCTTGTCTCTCGCCTCAGTGTCAGTGGGTTCCCCAAGAGCAGTCTTCCCAGTGAGCCCCAACCTGTCTTCCAGTGTGAGCCCAGCAGTGTTTACCAGAGGATGCCTATAACCACCCACTCTGCCCCAGAAAACCAACTGAGTCTCTTGTCTTGGCATTTCAGGCCAGGGAGGAGAGATATTTTGGTTTCACTTAGGCACTGAGCTATTTTAGAAAGAACAGGAGTTTTGGCAGGAGACATATCCTGGACAGATGCCATTAACCTTTTTGAGTCTTTTCTCTGTGAAATGGGGCAGTGTTCCCACCTGGTAGTGATGTGAAGAGGATTAGATGATATAGTGGTATAAGATGCCCATAGAGGGCCAGTGCTGAAGGGATTGTCAACAAAAGCTCTATGAAATCATACCATGTAGGTAACTTCCCACTTATGAATCCAGACTTACCCCAAACTTCCATCTCTCACACTCCTCAATCAGAGGCCTATGTGGGAGTCCCTTTTCCCCTGGTTCCTCCCTTGGTGGCCTTGTCTGCCTACAGGAATAGTCAACATGCTGGATCCCAGGTAGTTGAACTGGCTGCTGGCGAAGAAAGGAAGTGGGTGCAGGGGCTTCTGCGATTACAACGGTCTGTCCTCGGGCCTCCTATCCTGCCATCCTCAGGCTGAGGGCGGAAGGAGGGTGCTGAGCCTGGAGTGAGCTGCCAGCTACCAAGTGGTCCCTCCCACATTTGGGCAGTGGCTTCCAGAGCTGTTCTCCCAACTTGGCAACTGGCTTAGAGCCCAGTGACAGCATTCCCAGGCTCCCTGCCTCCTTCCTGTCTCTCTCTCTGGCTTGGGTCTTTAGAAGAGTCACATGGGAAAGGTGTGGCCGTGGGCTGTGTCAAATATCCAGCTCAGGTGCACCACCTGCTTTATTTCATGACAGTGCCATCTTCACCTTAGCATTCAGGTTCTTAATTCCTGGTGATTGAAAAGCAGCTGGTGGCTTAGGAGTTCAAGATGCAGCCCACTTTTTTCAGAAAGGATTCTTGCTGACTGCTGACTACTGGCACTGGATCTCAGATTCAGAACATGCCACCAAACAGATGGCATCTGGGGATATTTGGGAATGAAGTACCTTATTCTATTTGCCTAGTTCTGGCCTATTTTAATTTGGGGGTATAGCTTATGTCTATTTGGCCTACATTCCAATTGGGTAAGAATATCCTGTTTTTCTCATTGCAGTAAAGGGAGATGTAGATATTGACATATTAAATACGAAAAGTGTATATGTGTAGATATACTCACATTATGCACATGCATGTAGGACCCCACCAGGGGCCTCCAGTCTCCACGGGTACCCTCAAATGCTATAGGATAGAGGTTGTGAATGGCATGGGCATGAGCGACCCCCTTTAGGCAGCAGTTTCAGGCGAGACTCAGGCGAAAATAGTGCGGTGGAGTCTGGGAGAAGAGAGCCAAATGCAGATTTCCTTGTGAATTAGTAGAGAACATTATACACTTGAACCCAAGGTTCATCCAGCAATATTTATGGTAAAACGCCCACAGCATATCTGATCTGTCTTAGCATTTTCATCTATTGCCTTCAGGCATCATGATTTAAATCCTGCTAAGCAATGTCCACAAGCATTCTAAAAACTCTTCAAGCTGGGACCAGTTCTGGTGTCACATGATAAGGAGGATGTTGAAACATCAGAGCCCAGCTCTGGAGGGACCAGCCAGAGGGGTCTGGAGGCTTGGACAGAGGAGAGTCTATGGCAGAGACACCTTGCATCAAGCAATCCAGGAGGGCGTTACACATATGGGAAAGGAGGCTTGTGTGGAAGAGGGATTGAGTTTGTTTTGCTCTGCCTTGATCAGGAAGACAGTAAAGACCGGTTGGGGGTAAAATGTAAGCTCAAGATATTTTTCCACAACTAAACTGGCTGCTTTGTTGGGGTGGCGAGCTCCCATCCCTGAAAGTGTTCACACAGATGTCAACTGACCTTTCACCTAAAAGAGGCTCCAGCAGTGCCTGGGTGGTTGGACTAAATGAATTCGTAAACTCATCACAGATGTTTTAGAAAACAAATGACGGATCTCCTCCTACTTTAAGGCTCTGAGCGCTTTTCCTAAAGTGCTAGGCAGATGTCCAGTCCTCAGAAAATGCTAAATAACGTTATTAACCGTACAGTTGGCAGGTTTTAGAATTTCAAAATTAAGCTGATTTTTGAAGAGGTTTACCAGTAGGAATAACCTTCTTTGGGTGCTAAAAATCCACATCAGCTGCCCAGATTTTGGCCTCTCCATCTTGAGAGTGGAGAATAAGAATTTTCACTTCTTCGTACATTACTAAATACCTGCATTTAGGATAATAAAATATTACAGAGGCTCTGGACTCCCTGCTTCCATCTACCCTTATTTCATTTTCCAAACAATCTTGCCTAAGTGATTTTAAATGAAGATCTTGTCAAATCACTTCCTAGTCTAAAACCCTTTAGCATTTCCCCATCTGCAAAGTATAAATCACAATTCTTTTATCAGAATGCAAACCCTCTGTCATCTGGCCTCTCTAGTTCTTTCCAAGTCATCTCCACTTTATCATCACCTCCAATTTTACACTCCAGCCACATCACTTCCCAGTGATCCCAAACATTCTTTATTATTTGTACTTAAAAGCACCAGCAATTTATATTTGTGTTTAAGTTTGTAGTATTGCAACTTGGGATAATAGACGTTGTCTCCTGTGCCGCCTCCAATACTTTTCAACCATTTGGGGGTAAATCCCACTTTTTAATTTTTGCCTACCCTTGTGTGGACTGGCCCAGCCTACCCTGCAGGCTTGATTTGGGCCATATTTCCCTTTAATCTTTACCCGTTACCACTCTGATCTCCCGTCAGTTCAGCTTCCCCACTGCTAGGATTTTGCCGTTGCTCTCTCTAATGTCTGGATAGCTATCCTGGTCAGATTGGCAACTTCTCATTGTTTATATTTTACCTCATTCATATAAAGAGCATACTGTTAGATTTAAAATCTAGTCTGACAATCTTTGTCTTGTAACTAGAGTACCTCGTCTATTTACATTTAATGTAATTACTGATATGTTTGGGAATATCGCCTGATCTGACTTTTTTCTTTCCTTTCTTGACTTCTTTTGAACTGAATTTAAATTGTTTTTTTTCATCTACTAGTTTGAAAAATGAGCATTATTGTTATTCTTAGTGACTACCATGGAAATTATCACTTAAGTATTTATGCCTACTTGTAAAATTAAAGTTAACCAAAACTTTTATATTCTTTCCGGATAATATAACCACCTTTTATTCTCAAATGGGTTCGTTCGCTTGTGTTTTGCTAGTATAGGATTCTAGGTAGGGAATTATTTCCTTTGAGCACATTAAAGGCAACATTCCACTATCTAGTATGATTGTTGTTAAGATGTTATTTGTCAGTCTGTTACTCTTTTAAAGATACGGTCCTCTCACCCCGTCTCTTTAAGATTTTTATTCTTGTCTTTGTGTATTTTAATAATAATGTGTTTAGGTGTGGCTTCTTATTTTTTCTTAGAGTTCTAATGGACTTTTAAACTTACGTATTATCTTTCAAAAGTTCATTATCTCTTCTTTCTCTGGGATCCTGGTTAAATATACTCTATCCTCTCACTGTTTCTTCTACATTTTCTATCCTCTCCTGTATTTTCCATTTTTTACTTTCTATGGTTTCTTCTGAATAATTTCTGACTGGTCAAGTCTCTATCTGTACCTACTGTGGTACTAAACTGTTATATCAAGTTTTTAAATTATGGTATTTTTAGTCTTTTGAAGTTCTATTTGGTTCTTTTTGAAATATTCTAGGTCACTCTGTTTCCTGTTTCTGACATATTTCTAAACCTTTTAAAAAACCCTTTAATATAAGTGTGGTTGTTTCATAGTCCGATAATGCCAATACCTGAAGTCTTTGGTTGTTCTTATGATTTTCAGCTGGTTCTTGCTCATGGTGCCTTTGAAACCGATCCAATAGTCCCATAGACTGTTCTTTTTGACAAACATAGAAATTCACCCTTCTGGTCTTAAAGCCTGAAACTTACTTTTGTTTTATCCGACTTCCTTCCTCTGGAGAGGACCTTCAAGCCCCTCAAAGTGTCAAAGAACTAAAACTTCACTGCATCACCACATCCAGACAATGAGATGGCAGACTCCTCATTCATCATGATTGGGTCCTTGCCCTTCCCCAGTTCCTGTTTCTTGCACATTGTTGCTTTTCTTCCCTGCTATATAAACCCTCAGTTTTAGTCGGTCAGGGAGATGGATTTGAGACTGAGCTCCCATCTCCTTGACTGCAGCACCTGATTAAAGCCCATCTTCCCTGGCAGTGCTTATCACCTCAGTCACTGGTTTGCCATGTGGTGAGCAGCAGAACCTAGACCAAACCCCTGGTGTTTCGGTAACACTTTGTTTCCTTTTAGACTTGGTTATCTTTGAACTGTTCATTGTGCTTGGAAATCTTATCAGACCTGTTATGAAGGCAACCTCCTCCATCTGCTGGGCAGGTGCCTGGTAGTCCAGAGCCACCTTAAAACAAGCTCAGGGCTTGAATATCCCAAGTTACAAATCTACACAAGGGTTTATTTCCAGTCTACCCTTATCCTGGGTCTGGACCTAGTATACGCAGCGGGGATAATCTTTCACTTGCACCTCAACTTTGAGCAGGCTCTGATCTTTTTTATCTGTCTTCCTAATCGCAGAAAAATCTTCCAAACTGATTTTTAAATTTCTAGGATTGGCAAATGCCCTTAGCGCAAAAGTGACTCCCTGGGTTCTCACTGTTCTTCAATTTCCCTAGTTCTTCACTACCATCTTGCCTATATTTTAATATGGTAAAGAATAATTTTAACAATTTTATCTAGCATTTGCGGGGGGAGATTGTTTTTAGTGATATAGTTGGCTCAAATAACCTGCTCTGCCATTGTCAGAGATAGAGATCTCGCTTTTGTAAAACAGCAGAATAAAAAGCTTTAATGCCAAAGATATAATAAAGAACAATCAATGAAATATGTTTAGCTTCAAAAGATGCACTTATTTTTCTCAATCTATTTCATTAGTATTTTCTCCATTTCTCTTCATGCTGGCAATTGAAAAGCAAATTTTGCTCTTGCTGTCTTTTTTAAAACCAACTTTCTCTCTGTGGATTTGCCTGTTGTAGACATCTTTTTAAATTGACATAAAATAATTATGATAGGGACAGGAGGCAGATCAATTGTAGGCAGAAAAGGGCAGGGTCCCTGGCAGGGGCCCCACTCTCAAGCCTGAAACCACAGCCCAAAGGGAGATTTTACATTCCTGTTTTCCTGCTCAAATGTTGCCTTTTCCAAAGCCACCCCAGCCCACCCTGCCTCTGCATCCTGCACATAAAAACCCCGAGCTCGTCTGATGGAGAGCAAAGAAGGGGAAAAGAGAAGAAGCAGCTGAACATCAGAGAGATGCAGCTTGACTTCAAAGAAACAGCTTGATGGCGTGACTTTGGTGGCTAGAAGAGTCCATCTGGGACAGCCAGACTTCAGGGGAAGAATATCTTCCCACTCCATCCACTTTCCAGCTCCCTTTCCTGCTGAGAGCCACTTCCATTGGCAGTAAAATCCCCTACATTTACAATCCTTGAATTCATTCATGTGACCTGATTTTTCCTGGACCCTGGACAAGAGCTCAGGTTACAGAAAGTGGTCACACTGACCTTCTGCCCTTGCAAAAAGGCGGAGGGTCCGCTGAGCTGTTAAACACTTAAGCTGTCCACAGATGGCAAAGCTAAAAGAGGACTTCCTGTGACACATGCCCCCTGGGCTTCTGGGGTTGTGGGTACTCCCTGACGGATGCTGCCGTAGGGCCTGCATGGAATTTTGCTCCTGCTAGCATCCAAAGTAACTTGCTCTGGCTCCTGTACCCTCTCACCAGCCTGCTTCCCCTCCCACGAGGAATTGAGAGCTGTGGGCCGAGTGAGTGAGACACTCCTGTCACAAGGCCTGTGAAAGGGTCAAGGGAAATTTCCCATTTCAATTATACATATTCACAGGGCACTGGTAATGTTTTGATACATATATTGTATAGCAATCAGATCAGGATAATTAGCATATCCACAATCTCCAACTCTTATCATTTCTTTGTGTTGGGAAGGTTAATATCCTACTCCTAGCTATTTGAAATGATATTAATCCTACAGTGGTATAGAATGCTAGAATTTACTCCTCTAACCTAGCTGTGATTTTGTATCCTTTAACAAATCTCTTCCAATACCCTCTTCCCCCTACCCTTCCCAGTCTCTAGCATCTTTTTTTCTCCTTTTACCTCTAGGAGATCAACTTCTTTTAGCTTCCACATGAGTGAAAGCATGCAGCGCTTAACTTGTCTGCTCCTGGCTTATTTTACGTAGTGTCCTCCAGTTCCATCTACATTGCTGCAAATGACAAGATTTCATTCTTTTTTATGGCTGAAGAGTGTTCTGTTATGTTGATGTACCACATTTTCTTTGTCCATTAATCTGTTACCAGATTAGTTGATTCCATATCTTGGTCATTGTGACTAGTGCTGTAGTAAACATGAGGAGAGGGATACAGATGTCTCTTGGATGTAATGGTTTTCTTTCCTTTGGATAAATGCCCCATAGTAGCATTGGTGGATTATATGGTAGCTCTACTTGTAGTATGAGAAATGGAGGACTCACTTTGAATATCACCTCTTACAGAGAGACTTGGCCAGGCCCAATCTTAACTAGGTCTCCTTGTTTTACACTTTTATAACCCTGATTTTTTTCTTCTTGGCATTTACCTCAATTTATAATTTTATGTATATTTTTTATTAAGACAATCTGTTTACTCCCTGGATGGCTGTGTAAGAGCAGGAGTATATGTATACCAGTGCCTCACACAGAGGCTAGTTCATCGTAGGTGCACAATAAATATCCGGTCTCTAGGAAAGAATGCAGCAGAGTATTTGTATAGGGTTTGGCCAGAAACCAAGGACTACCGTGGTTTGAGTACAGTCCTATTAAGAAGCACTACTTGTCGCTTTCATTATCATAGATCAGTAAGAAAGAACTAAATAGTAAGGACTCAGAACAGCTCTTTCAAGATTTCAGGGTGCATTTGCCCTCAGGGCCTGCAGCTGGTATCTTAATGAGCCCACCTTCTCCTGCTCTGTAGTGTCTGTCTGGAGAAGCAGAGCCAGGAAATTAAGGGAATCCATATATAGAACATGCTGTATCTAATTTCGTCTTGTACAGGCTGAAAAACAAAGGGTGACACAAGTGTTGCAATCCAGGTGGACACATTTTAAAACACTTAGGTGGACACATTTTAAATAGAATTTCTAGGCCTCATTACTATTTTTGGATATAGTGGTACTTAACATTTAAGTATCCAAGTCAAAAATTTATAAACATAGTGATTGCAATGAAAAGTTTTTGTATTCAAAGTGCTTCATTGGTCCTTAATATGCTCTAAATATAGAATAGCCAACTCTTACATGTGCTTACTCTTCCCCAAGAAGGATTTTAATTATCTTGACGTCATTATGTAGTAGGTGCTGTAATCATCCCCATATCTTACAGATGAGGAAACTAAGGCCCAGCAAGATGGACTCACTTGCCTACGTCACACAACATGAGATAGAGCCAAGTTGCAAACAGCCCTTCCGGCTCTGTGTCCTTAATCTTACTCTTTACTATTGAAGGGACAAGACTGAATTGTAACTAGCTGCCCAGGGCTGCCCAGGGTTATGTGTAGTTGTGCGGTTAACTAGAAACTAGAAGCTCAGTGGTACCTCGAAGACTGCGGGAGCACGTGGAGCTCTGTGTGTTGTCAGGACAATAGTCTAAGGCAACATTTTCCTGCCTTCCATTGGGTTTATGGGCTGTTTCCAAAACGCTGATCTGTCAGGTCTGACTGACCAGACGGGAAGGGTGTTTCTGTAGAAAGGCACAAGCTGAGCATGAGTTAATATTTTTCAAGTGTAGAAATGAAAATACGACACGTGTTGTAGTAGTTTGTTCTGCTTTGGCGACTTGTCTCACCTACATGTTTTCCTTCCGATCTCACGATATTGTAGCTAATGTGTGGAGGCCGGGTTTCGAGTTTCAGGTTGAGGATGCCATGGTGACATACCTCCATGTAGAAGCTGTGAAGTTTCAGCGCCTTTGTTTTCATGTCAGTTGTCTCTTGGTACTGTCCTCCAAGACAGCTGAAGTATCTCCTGTAGCCATGTAGTTCTGCGTGTGGGTTGCTAATAATATTTGTACTCAGGCATCACACGTGGGTTAATGCAGCATCTTTGCTCCATTGTCCACAGTCTCATAGTAGTCTGAAGTTTCATTGGATGAGTTACTCTGTGGTACTGGGTCCTCTTCCATTGCTGGGATTGACAAATTCAAAGATGTCTTAGGGACTTGAGTTCAACTACTCCAGAGAAAAATGATGTTTGGAAAATCGTTGCTGCAGAATAAACAGTGGCTGATTGGCTTTCTCCTAGATGCTTTTTCTTACGGTTATATTTGAGTGTTTTTCTTTCCTGAGCTATTCAGAAAATTGGCCTATTCTCAATTACTCCTTGACCCTGGAGGCCTGTTCACCAATGGAAGAGAAGGACCGAGAAGACAGGGAGCAGAAAGGAGCCTGCCTGAAGAGCTGGAATCTGATTCCACTTGCCCCTCTGGGCCTGCAGTCAATGTTGCTTAAATGTTCACGTGGCACCTCCGAGTCTGCTGATTCCAGGGAAGCTCTGGCTTCTGTCATCACCTCTGGCAGGACAAGCAAGCAGCCTCCCTTCAAAAGGACTTGGAAGCTAATAATGCTGGCCGCTGCCTCGGAAATGCAGAGGCTTGACACGTGTTCATCTGGCAAAGCCGGACTGAAACCACACTCTGCAGTAGTGAGTGGCGACGGCCAGTCGCTGCTCAAATACTTGGCACTCTGGGCTTAAATTTTAGTTGGGTAAAAAAAGAGAAAAAAGTCTCCTATATTCAAATTCACATTGTAGTACTTCTGTGAGGTACTGACTCTCATTCCTCCAGCCAGCCATTCTGTGTATTCACTGCATGTCAGTGCTGCCGTTTGAGGACTACCTGAAACAGATTGCTCTTGAATAGAGCCAAGTATGGATTTGGATTTTGTGGAGATTAACTGGTCACTGAGCTTGCATTGTCGGAAAGCTGTAGGGCTGCAGCGCAATCCAGAGAGGACTGCAAGGCGCCCTGTAGGGATGACTCTTGGCTGGCCCGTGGTGTGGGTGAAGACCCAGGGGGAGCCCGCTTCAGCCCCTGCTGCTGACATAGCGGTGGCCAGTGTCTGATGGCCTGCAGGAGCCAGGCACAGAGTCGAGAAGGCTCCTAGAGGTGAGTTCCCCATCGTGCTGGGGGCACAGGCAGAGCAGAGCTACCCTTCTCCACAAGCGCCAGCCTCACGGGTCCCTTCCTCTTGCTCATCTGGGTGGGGTTTTGCCTTTTTGGAGTGGGAGGCATTCAGTGTATACTATAGTTCTTACACATTTACAGTTATTCTCATGGCTGTGCTGAGATTGAGTCCGCACAGCTACCATGCCATGCTACACTCCCTACATCATGTCTGTCAGTTCCTTAGGAAGGGATTGTCCTCCCTGTCACACTGGAAGGAAGGGCAAACGGGGCTGGCATGTCCTTTCTGCACAGCCACTATGGGAACAGGGTGTGGGTCACACACAGGCAGAAGAGTGTGTGGGAAACTCCCTTCTCTCTGCCTGGGGAGGGGCTTGGGCTTTGGGGAGAAGTCCTAGGAGTTCTTGGAGCTTGCTTCCCACATTATCAATGCGTTGCAGAGCTGAGGTTTTTCCCTTATTACAGAGTCACTCAGAATCCTTGAGACTGCCCAAGGCCTTCTGGGGCACAGAGCTGGGTTTTTAGCAACTGCCTTGAGAGTGGGTGGCGTTGTGGACTGTCATCCAGCCCCTCCCTGTCACAGTTTTTAGAATACTTGTTTTTGCAAACAACCAGGACTGTTGTGAACATCTGGGTCCTGAAACCAGCACTACTTCAGGTGGAGGGGAACGTCTGGAGAGGCCTGGCATCTCAGCCTGGAGGTGGGGCGAGAGGGTTCTGAGTTCAAGTTCTGCCCCTGAGCAAGTTACTCAACCTCTGAGTTCAGTTTCCTCCTTGATAAAATAGCAGTGCTACTGTTGACTCACTTGGGGAAAGGATACCTATGATAAAGCCTCCCTTTTGTTGCTGGGTAAACCAAAACCGGAAGTGACGTGTCCAGGGTTCACAGCATGACAGCAGTATGGTGGTGAGGAAGAGGCCTGGGTTCAAGTCCAGATCTCTCTGTTCTGCAACTCCTGTGGTCTTAGGCAAGTCCTCTAGCCTCTAAAGCCCCCATTTCTGTGGAGGTAAAATGGGAGCAGTAACTGTGGCAGGAAGTGTCTTGTCTCGACACCTTTGATAATGTTATGGGAACGAAGGGAGTTAGCGTATGCCTTGTAAACTGCAAGAAATTTTGCAGCTGTAAAACGTTTCCACCTCTACAGCTTGTTGGTAACTGAGCCAGTCAACAATGAGCTCTTCAGAGTTCCTGGCCTGTGGGCTCCTAAAGTGATTTTTAAAAAATGTTTTCATGGCTAGTTTTTCCAATTTATGGAAGTAAGACTTGCTCGTTGTAAAAATTCAACCAGCACAGAGAGGTGAAGAGCGAAAGACGCCCTTTCCTTAACCAGTTCTACTCCCCAGAGATGACTTCTGCTTACTTCTGTGTCCTTCTAGAAATTGCACCTGTGTACATGCACATGGACACAGACACATGTCTGATTACATAAGCTGCATGTGATCTATTATATGTGGTCCATATATATATATATATATATCTATTACCAAGAGTCCAAGTGAAAATCCAGGAAGTTTTCAGTATTTTGGTTATTAGAAACAATGCCACGATGAGCAGAGGTATACTTCTTAAAACTTGGTCTCTCTGGATTTAAAACAAATGTTGAAAGCAGCTAGTGGCTTGGAGCTTTCAGAATTATCTTTTGGGCTTGGCAGAATGAATCCTTCCCCAAAAAGAATTATGTTGTTAATACTGTGGTTTTCCACTGCTCCACCCAGTTAAATTTAATCACACCATGTGACTTCCAAATAAAATGATGTGTATGTCTGAAGGGAAGAGACCTGACAAAGCTTCCTTTTTTTTTTTTTTTTTTTTTTCCTCGACCCTAGGGAACAGAGCAAAGCTCTCTTCAGAAGGCCTTGCTTTCAGACCTTCTGCCTGGGACATTTATATTTGCAGCTCCTTCTCCAGTGTCCTTGGAAGAAGTCGCTGCTATTAATTGGGTTGGAGAGAGAGAGTGGCTGTGTATATTTTGAAACATGTCTTCCTACACAAGCCTGGCCCATTTCATTTTAAAAAGTTAATCTACATGAATTAATATATCTGTCTGATTGCCTCTGGCCCGGATGGCTATTTGGACAGTGCATAGTCATAGCCCAGCCAAATTTCTCTGACTGTTGTTGACAACAAATAGGATTTAGTTCTCTTGCTTTAGCTGGAGAAGCAAACACTTCCTCCTAAAGTGAATATTTGGGGGTTACGGCAACTCCTACGATTTCATATTGCAGTGTAAAATGGATTTTCTCGTGGTTAAAAAAATCCACAGATTTGTAGGTTTGAGGTGCTTTGATTTTTGTTATTTTCCCAAAATGTGTGTGTAAGATAATTTAAAAAGCAAAATCTTATTTTAAATGCATGAAGGAGTCTCGGAGAAATCCCATGGAATTGCTTTTTAATGAAGGCTCTTTTAACAATGTAAATCCAAGAATCAGGTTTGTAAAGAATGTTGGACCCACCCTTCCCCAGAATCCAAATCTTCCCATTGGACTCCCTGATCAGTGGCATCCTGCTCCTCCACTTCCTCTTCAAGAGTCCTACCTGGGCGTCTTGCCACTGACCCAGTGCTTCCTGGCAGGTGGAACCCTTACCTGTCCTGGCCATGAGCTCTGGACTTCACATGCTGGACAATTTCTGTTCTTGGCCCTAGACCGCATGGTGAGGTGCTTGCAGAACTGTCCTCAGCCAGGGCGCTCTGGCTGCAGGTGACTCTCATTTCCTCTCTGTCAATTGTCCCAATTCCTAACCCACTCCCACTCTGAGCTCCTTAGCCTGTGTCTGGCTGCCGCCTGCTTTCCTGCCTGTTCTGTCTCTTCCTGGGAATCCCTGCTCATGGCTATCTGGCTATTTTAGAGCACACTTTGAGATTGTGTGAAGAGGATTTGCTTAGAGGGGACTTGGCATTTTAATGCTAGCAGTAAACCTACCATGCTGACTTTTGTTGCATTAAAAAGTGAAGCAACAGGCTTGCTTAAACATAAACAGCAACAATAAAAATCCAGAACTACCTAACTACGTGGGTACAGGAAATATTCCAGCCATGTGGGAGAACAGCACAAAAATGCAACTGACATGATAACAGTAACCCTGCAATGAGTCTTGACAATACTGAAGTCAAATGACTTTTTAAAACCTTTCCAACGCTTGGCTGTAATCTAAAGGAAGCATTGCACTTCGCTGATTTTTTATGAAACTCATAAACCTTTTTCTTTAAATGCCAATATGCTGAAAAGTTATAAGTATTAAAGACTTAGCAAGTATCTTTAAAAGTGTGGGAAAAGGTCCCTCTCTTCTTGGTTATGATTCTTGAACGCTAGTAATAACGGTAGTAGTTATAAATGTCATTCTTTACTAGAATACTTTTTTCCGAAGACCTTTCAGGTCTACTCTCAAGTTCTTTCCTATCCTTGTATGAGGTGGATGATGTCACTAGCCTCATGTGGCAGTACGGTGTTGGGTCAGAAACTCAGAGTTTAAGTAACATGTAATTAGAACCCAGGAGTATTGCTCCTTCTTGTGAACTCTGATGCCTGGGTTTTTATATGGTGTCTGTCTGTGGTGGCTTATAACAGTGTTGCTCCTCCAGGATTTTAGCCTCATTCCTGCTTGGTAGGCAGGGCCTCCCTATGGATCTGACCCAGGATGATGCATGCTTGGTTTGCAGAAAGCCCAGCTTTGCAGGTTATACTCTTAGGATTTTGGCCACAATCAATCATATGCAGAAGGCTTCCCACTTAGCTGGACAGTAGATAGTGATCTATGTCTGAAATTCCACAGCCGTCAAGGTGAGACTGAGAAGCTAGATCATCCTTGCTGGAACACGGCTTGAGTTAGGGTGTGGGTCGAGGTTCAGTTATAAAAAGCAGAATATACTACAGCAAATTTGAAGAAGGGATTTATTATAAGGAATTAAATGACTTAACAGAACTATTAAGAGTTCTGAAGACAAAGGTCTCTAGGTGGCAGTTTCAGGAATAAGTACCTTGGAACCATACTGCAGAACTAGACCACCAAGGAAGCTGTGCCCCTCCTACAGATGAAGCCATTTCTCCAGAACCACATTGCAACAGCCACAATTGAGAGCATACCACAATCAGGAAGCCATGACTCTTATGGTTCTAGAACCATGCCACATCTGCTATGATCAGCACCTGCAAATGATGTCCTGGTCCTGCCTCCTGGAACCCACGAAGCTGGTACTTGGATGCTGCAACATTGGCTAAAACTGTCATAGAAGAACCAGGTGCTTCTTGGACTTTGCTTGCTGAGCAAATGGCAGCTGCTGCCAAAATGTGGTCTCTGCCTCACTTTGGTGTTCTGAATTTCACAAAAGCACATCTAACTGGCTCAACCTAAATCATATCTGGAACTGTAGCTGCAGGGAGTTTGAGAGTTGGCCTTAGCCTCCCATCTTCTGCAGGACAGGTGGGCACAGTAGAAGGATAGAATGTGTGCTGGAAACCGAGCCACTGTGTCTCCTATGATCTGTGATCATTAGAAACGGACGTAGATTTCCAGAGTCAGCAGATGAAAACGGAACTGAGGTTATAGCCAGAACGTGGAATGGTTGTGAATCTTTTTGGGAATGTGTGTGTGGATGATTCCCGATATAACAGATGGCAAAGAATTAAAAGTAGCAAAAGGTCCTGGGCTTGTCTTCCAGCTCCTGCTTAGCTGCTTTGAAACTGTTGTTAAGCTGCACTTGGAACAGCCCAAGGAGTTCTGGAGAACTCTAGTCTCAGTATGTATTATTTGGGGAAAGGGTATGTTAAGAAGCTGTCTTAGTTGTCGAGCCTTTACTATGCTAATACAGCATGCAAGTGTTCCCCAGACATTTGGCCACAGGAAGGCCTCATCTTTAAAAAATGCAGAAGTAGTATTTCCCAACATACAGTCTTTCTTTTGCTGGAGTTTCATTCTTGTCACCCAGGCAGGAGTGCAATGATGCGATCTTGGCTCAATGCAACCTCTGCCTCCTGGGTTCAAGCAGTTCTCCTGCCTCAGCCTCCCCAGTAGCTGGGATTACAGGTGCCCACCACTACGCCTGGCTATTTTTTGTATTTTCAGTAGAGACGGGGTTTCACCATGTTGTCCAGGCTGGTCTCGAACCCCTGACTTCAGGTGATCCACCTGTCTTGGCCTCCCAAAGTGCTGGGATTACAAGGGTGAGCCACGGCACCTGGCCAGAAATACTCTTTCC
>NW_016107486.1:4327236-4341039 GCF_001604975.1 Cebus imitator | reverse complement strand
TATTTCTCATAATTCTGGAGTCCAGAGGTCCAAGATCAAGTTTCCACCTGATTTGGTTTTTAGTGAGCGTTCTCTTCCAGATTTGTGAATGGCCAGATTCCTGCCATGAAAATCCAGAGAACAAGTTTTCTGGTGACTTATAAGGACACTAATCCTATCTGACAAAGGCCTCACACTTATGAATAATTTAATCTTAATTATCTCTTTGTAAAATATCATTTCATACAGTCACACATGAGGTTAGGGCTTAAACATATGGGTTGTGGGGATTGGAAAAACATTCTGTGATATATGTGTTAACCTATTTCTGGTGTCTGTACATTTTCATAGATTTATTGTTTATTTTGATGCCAACACCATGTTGTCTGGATTACAGTAGCTTTATAAGTCTAGAAACCAGGCAGTGTGAGTCTTCCAATTTTGTTCTTTTTCCAATTTGTTCTGTGTTTCCATATGAATCAACTTTTTAATTTCTATAAAATTTCTGTTGAAATTTTAGCTAAAATTGCATTGTTTCTAGAAATCAATTTGACAGAATGGAAATTTTAACAATACTAAGTTTTCTAATCCGTATACAAAATATCTATTCAGTACTGGTTGAGTATTCCTCACCCAAAGCTCTTGGAGGCAGAAGTGTTTGAGTTTTGTTTCTCTTTTTATTTTGGAATATTTTCATTTATATACTTAGAAATCCTGAGAATGAGACACAAGCACAATCATAAAATATGTTTATGTTTCATAACCCTGCATATACAAAGCCCAAAGGTAAAATAATTTTGTGCATGAAACAAAGTTTATGTACAGTGAACCATCAGAAAGCAAGCATCAGGTGTGGAATTTTTCATTCCTATGTGCCAAAAATTTCAGATTTTGGAACATTTTGGATTTCAGATTCTTGAATTAGGGATGTTTAACGTGTTTCCAGGTCTTTCAAGTCTTTTGTCAGATATATGTGTGCAAAATTTATATTTTAATATTATTGTAAATCAGATTTTTTAAGCTGCTATTATTGGGTATACCACTGGTTTATGCATACTGACTTTGTATCTTGCAATGTTTCTAATCTCACTAGTTAGTTACAATAGCTTTCTGTAGATTCCATGGGGTTTTCTATGTAGACAATCAAGTCATTTATAAATAAAAATAATTTTATATCATCCTTTTCAATCTGGATGCATTTTTATTATTTTCTTCTTATCTTACTGCACTGGTTAGAACTTCCTGTACAATACTGAACAGAATTAGTAAAATGGGCATCATTCATGATTATACAGGGAAAGTGTGTAGTCTTACATCATTAAATACAGTTTTAGCTTAGGTTTGTCACAAACGTTCTCCACTTTTTTGAAAGTTTTGAAATATTTTATCATAAATAAATGGTAAATATCAAAAATTGTCAAATGCTTAACTTGAATCTATTTTGGCCATAGATTTTTCTTTTTCCTTTTTATTTTTTAGTCTGTTAAGACAATGAATGAAATGCATTGATTTTGAATATTAAACCAACCTTGAACTTTGAGGGCAAATCACACTTGGCTATGATTTTTTTTTTAATATTTTCAGATTTTATGGGCTAAAGCTGCACTAAAAATTTTTTATGTGTATTCATGATGAATGTAGGCCTAAGTATCTTTTTCTTTTACTGATTTTGCCTGAATTTTTGATCAGAATAATGCTTGCCCCATTTTAATTAACTGGAAAAATTCACACCTCTGTAATTTTGGGAAGTTGTACAGATGGTTATTTCTTAAATATTTGATAGACTCTCCATTTCCATTTGAGCCATGTCTTAATTATTACAGTTCTTTGAACGTGCTTCGCCCATTCCTGTGCTTCCCTTGTAACTTGATCTTCTCCTTCCTTTGCTGATACAATTTATTCATATTCATGTCTTAGTTTAAAGAAAGAGTTTCTGAGAGAAGTCTTTCCTGAACTTTTCCGTATTTACCCTCCACGGTCAACAACCTGTACTATCCTGTAATCTTTCCATATTTCCTGCCAGATTGTAAACTCTATGGGAGTTGAACAATGTTTTTTTTTTTTTTTAACTACTGTGTCTTTATTATCTATGACAGAACTTGTCACTTGCTATATGGTCAATAAATACAAATATATTAAATAATCATTGAACATTGAAGTCTAACTTGAATCATGTTAACACCAAAAATAAAATTATCATACTGTATTAATACAGTGAAAATAAAAGTGAAAATTTAGAAGAAAAATTTTGTAGCATTTAGTAATGAAATCATCTGGGTCCAAGATTTTCTTTGTGGGAATGTATTTAATCATTTTATTAATAGATACAGGGATGTTCAGTTTAATTCTTCTACATTGAGCTTTGATAGTATCTTTCAAGAAATGTGCCTATTTCTTCCATATTTTTAAATTTATTGACAAAAGTTGTTAAAAACATGTTCTAATTATTTTTTAAAAATCTGTAGAATATGTAATAATTTATATCACTAATAATGGTGAAAATTGACTTTTTTTCCCTGATCAGGGAGGTTAGAACTTTAATAATTTTTTCAAAGAACTAGATTTAGTTTTATTCATTTTCTTGTTTTAATATTCTATTTCATTGATTTCTACTCTAATATTTACTGTTCATTTCTTCTGTTTACTTTTTTTTTAGCTTCTTTGGTCAGAATCAGATTATTAACACTATTTTTTCTAAAATAATATAGGTGTTTAATTATAAATTTTTAAATTCTGCTTTATCAAGATTTCACAAATATTGATATATTTACATTCAGTTCAAAATACTTTAAAATTTTCCCTTTGATTGCTATTTGACAGTGTTATTTCCAAGTGTGGTATTTACTTTCTAAATATTTGTTACTTTTTCAGATTTATTTTTATTTCTATAGTCACCATTTTGTGCAATAAGTATCTTGAAATTATTCCTCCCATCTAACTGAAATTCTGTATTGTTTGATCAAAATCTCCCCATCCACATCTTCCTTCCAGTTCCTAGTAACCACCACTGTACTCTTTACTTACACAAGTTCAACTTTTTAAGATTCTACATATAAATGAGATCATATGGTAGACATCTTTGTCTGGCTTATCTCACTTATCAATATTCTCCATGTTTATCTATGGTGCAGCAAATGACAAAATCTCCTTTTTAATGCTGAATAGTATTCCACTGTGCATACACATTACATTTTTCTTTATCTATTCATCTGTTGATAGGCACTTAAGTTAATACAATCCCTTGCCTGCTGTGAACATGAAAGTGCAGGTATCTCTTCTCAAGATAATCATTTTGTTTCCTTCAAATATATACATAGCAGTGGGATTGTGGAACCATATGGTAATTCTAATTTTGAATCTTTAAAGAATCTTCATTATGTTTTTCATAGTGGCTGTACTAATTTATATTCCCAACAACAGTGTACAAGGATTCCCTTTTCTCCACATTCTTTATTTTTTGCCTTTTGATAATAACGATTCCGTTAATAACAGGTGTCAAGTGATAGGTCATTTTAGTTTTAATTTGCACAGCCCTGATGATTAATGATGTCAAGCATCTTTTCATATACCAGCTGGTTATTTGTCTTACTGAGAAAGAGTCCTTTGCCCATTTCTTAAATTGGGTTATTTGTTTTCCTGTTATTGGGTTGAGTTTCTTATACATTTTTTATAGGAACTCATTATCAGATGTACAGTTTGAAAATATTATCTCCCATTCCATAGATTGTCTCTTCACTCTGTTGACTATTTCCTTAGATGTGAGGAAGCTTTTTAGTTTGATGTAATCCCATTTGTTTATTCTTACTTTTGTTGTCTTTGCTTTTGGGGGGATATTCAAAAAGGCGTGGGACAAACCAATTTGATGGAACATTCCTCCAATGTTTTCTTCTAGTAATTTTATAGTTTCAGGTCCAGTGTTTAAGTCTTTATTTGAATTGATTTGTATATGACATAAGATAAGGGTAGCATTTTATTCTTCTGCATGTGGATATCCAGCTTTCTCAACACCATTTATTGAAGAGACTCTGCTTTCCCAGATTGTGAGTTCATTGCAATTTTGTCAAAAGTCAAATAATGTAAATGTGTTGAATTTTTCTTGAGAGGAGCTCTATTCTGTTCCATTGTTCTATGATTTGTTCATATACCATTAACATTCTGTTTTGATAACTACAACTTTGTTGTATATTTCGAAGTCAAGTGGTATGCTATCAGGCATTAGTTTTTTCAAATCATTTTTCTGACCTTTCTTCCTTAAATATTTTATCCCTTTGTGTTTGTTTTACTATTTATTATTGCTAAATAGTCTCTTGCAATGTCTAAGCTCATGCAATGTTCTTTCATCTTAGACATCCAGATTGCCAATTCTAGATAGCTGAGTAGGGTCATGTTTGTATCTTCCATGCCTTTACTTAAAGTTCAATCATTCATCTGACTTCTAAAACATATCGAATATAATCATAGAAGTTTTTAATGTCCTTGCTAAGTAGTTTTATAACCCAAATCATTTCTGTCAATTTCAATTAATTTTTCTCATTTAGGTTGCATTTTCCAGCTTGCCTTTTTGATTGGATGCCAGGCATGGTGAATGTGATCTTACTGGATGCTGGATAGCTTTATATATCTAAAAATATTCTTGAAATTTTACCTGGGACATAGTAAATTAGTCGGAAACCATTCGATCCTCTTAGGTCTTGCTTTTGACCTTTGTTAAATAGGATCAGACCTGTGTTTACTCAAGGGTTAATTTCTCATAAATACTAAGGCAAAATCCTTAACTTTTAACTAGTACACTATGAATTTTGATGTATTCTACTCAGGCCTTTCAGAACATGCATATTCCTGGCCCTGTGTGAGTGCTAAGCACCATTCCTTGTGATCCTTTCAAGTGGAGTAATTTTTTCATGTATGCACTGAACATTACTCAAATGAATAATCAAGGGGGACTCTTTGAAGATGCTCAACAATCTCTTTTTCTGCAGCTCTCTCCTTTTTGCCCTACGAATTCTAGCTGCTTGGGCTTTTCTAGACACACAGATCCTTAATCCATTGAAACTTTTTCCCCACACCCCTCTCTGCTATATGACCTGGAAACTTTCACCAAGAAGTGATTATAAGAGTCACCTCTTCTGTTTTCATCTCTCAGTGTTCATTATCCTCTGCTGCCTTATGTCCAATGTCTTGAGTGCCATATTTTCATAAATTTTGTCTGTTTTTTTTTCCTAGCACTTTTATGCTGGGAGTTAAATCTATTTCCTTTTATTCCAATGTGTTGAGAAGCAGAAGCCTTCATTATTTTGATTAAATAAGCTACATGGTGACACCGAAGGCATATTACCACTGGTGTAGGTGGCAAACTAATAGCAGAATCAGTATAACATAATAACGTGAACTATAGTAAGAGAAAATTATAATAAAAATTAAGGCTAAAAAGTATTTTAATAAGCAACTATGGACTGGAGCTATTAATTTGAACTGTGATCTTTAACAATTTCTCCATTATTTCTTGTCACTAAATCACATTTTTAAAGAAATAATTCAATCTTGGATGTAATCTATAGAGATACAGTATCCATACCTAGGAAAGTAATGTCCAATTATATTTTACTCCCATCAGATCATAGCTGGAGCCTTCTGCTCTTTTCTAGGAAGTCTAGTCAAAAAGAACATTGATAACAGAAGCAATTCTGGGGAAAAATACCTAGAATAAAGTGTGGCTTACACAATTAAATATTGGATGTGATATAACTAAAGTAATTAATGAAATTTGATTTTGATAAGGGACGACTTTTAAAGTAGCATAATGTCAAGAACTGTGGAAGAAGAAATAAACTTAATGTGAACCATAAGGTAGATTTGGCAGTGACTGCTCAGAATAAGCCAAACTATACTAGCATATTTGGACATAAATATAAGAGGTTATAAACATTATAGCTCTGAAAATACTCCAGCAGACAGCCACTTGATAATATATCAGTGAAGCTATTGGGAGTATTATAAATCTGGAAACAAACTACCTAGAATGATCTATACTTTTCTTCTATCTTAATTTCTGAGGTCCAGTGTTTTGTAGTATGTGCTCCTTGACACTTGAGTGTTCTGCTCAGTTCTTTTGGAGACCACTACTGGTGCTAGAGGACTCTAGAGAGGGAAAGACGCCTTCTCTCACCTTGGTTCTCATTGCCATTTCAGTCAGGGGAGCACAGCTTTTAAGAACTTTATATGCTTACTTTCTCATGAGGAACCGAAGAAAAAGTCTGGAAGGAAGAGTTCCAAGGATTAAAAATACTTGAAAACCCAGAGGTGACATTCTACGAATTTCCTGATTCTTCATTTAGTAATAATTCTAAAACTTTCATCTTGGAATTATAAAATGCCACAAAAGCAGAGAGCTCATTTATTTAGTGGTCCCTTTTGGATTGCTGCTAAATAAAAACGCCACATCATTTAAATGTGAATTTAAATGTGCTTAAATGTGCAATGCACTCGGTACAATGAATTCAATTCTATGGTGGAAATTCCAAGAAAAATTGTTTATCCTCAGTTTGGAATAGGAAGGATAATTTTTCTATTTTGCCTCTATTGCAAATTTATTTTTTTAAGCCACTGAAAAATGTCTAAGATAAAAAGAGAATTATTCAGGTTAGTTCAGCACTGGTACAGGTAAGATGTGAAAGGAGGACTCAGTTTTGAGTTGTGAAGTTGAAAATCCCCATTTTTGTTCTAAAGACACAGTAAGCAGAGATCTATCTCTCCTCAGGCATCCTGCTTCTCTGCATGTTACTTGTGCTATAAGGAAAGGATATATTTAGAACAAAGCTTTTGTTTGTCTAGTTAGTGAGGTGTCTGTCTATCTTTCAAATATACAGTGTGAACCACAGCCTAAATTTTGTCAAAACTAGAAAAGTAAAAATATAGCAGTGGACATAAGATCCAATTCATGGATGATATAGCCCTTTGTCTCAAAGTGGCTGTATCAGAAATGGACATGCATCGACTCAGCACATAAAGGACAACATTCACATACTGCTAACTCTTTTCTTTGCTTCTGCTCCTTGCATTTATCTCTACCTACCCACGGAGGTTTTCCTGCACTCATCAGGGGATAAATAATAATTAAATTAACATATAAGTGGCATTTTGGGAAGTCAGGAAAAACCTGGATTAGCCAGCATGAATTATGAAGACCTTTCAGATATAATTTTACTTATCTAAAGGTCACCTTCCTAATCTACAAAGGTTGTGAAGTTTAAATGGGTATACTTAGGTTATAGAAAATGGTCTCATAATTTTTAAATTTATTACTATTATCAATAAATTGTTCTTCTATTCTCAGTCATCTAAAATTCAAATAATTTTTAACATTTTAATCTTTGTCAACTGTACTTGCTTTGAAATAATGACTGTAGTTTCTTGTACTTATTTTTGGCTGCTAACAGCAGATTTAGGATGCTCTGAAATAAACATAGTAAATCATTAAGTTCAAAATTACAAATCAAATGTGGATCTCTGTCTCATTTTCAGATGATCCTCTTCCTCATTTCAGGAAATTCCTCCAAAGCACATTTAACCAAGACTTATTCACTGCCATGGTCTATTACTCCAATTATTTCATTTCACCTCCTTTTTTATTGGTGATTATGCTGATGACAAAGAATGAATTTTGCAAATTTATACAACTGAAGTATTCAAAATGTTATTTTATACACACACACACACACACACACACACACACACACACACATATATAACCTGCCTATTAACATATTCCAACAGAATTCAAATAGCATTTATTGATTTATAGTAATATCTTTCTAGAGCTATTTAGATATTTACACAGAATTTCTGAGAATCAATACATTACATTTTGGAAGTTATTCTGAAATACAGAAAAACACAAAAAAATAGAACAAGGTTCTTCACTTTAAAATAAAACTGTATATAGTGAGAAGTAAAAGTCTGTACTCTGGCCCTTCTCCATGGGACAGAGTCCTAAAACAATCTGAGGACTTCTATTTTCAGAGTGTAAAGTGCAGTGAGAGAAGTCGGAGATGACATTTGAGAGACTGGCAGAGAACAACAAATGAGGAGCTTTGAACTCTATACTATATGTTTGAATCTTATACTAAAGATGATGAGAACCGTTTAAATGTTCCAGAAGAAAAGGAATCTGATTAGATTTCTATTTTTGTAAGCTCACACTAGAAGCAGTATAGAAAACAAACCAAGGTTGCAAATTGGTTAAGTCATGACAGTAATTAAGAACAGAAAAGATGAAGATGTGATCTAAGACAGTAGCAAGAGTTTAAAAGAGAGGGCCAATTCTAGGATTATTTAAAAGTAGCAACGAAAGGCATTAACAGGCTTGAGATGATAGAAAATGAAAAATCTTGGATTACTCTATACTAGAATTCATTTAAACAGAAAATATTGAACAATATCAAATTTTGAGGTAGTTCAAGAAATGAGTTTTTTAACAAACTGAGCTTGATATTCTGCTAGCAAATTTTAAATTAAAAATATTCAGTAGGCACTTGGATATATGGATGTGGAATTCATATGAAAACTTTGGAATTATAAAATAGGATAGCTCAGGCAGACAGCAGAGTAAAAACAATGTCCTAAAACAATTCTAGGGAAACCCTTATGTTTAGAAGAGAACAAAGAATCTAGTGAGTTAATCTGAAGATTGACTCCAGATGTAGATCACCGTGGGAGAGTTAGCTATGCCAAAGGAGAGTTCCCAGGAAGGAATCTTCTCTAAGATTTCAAATAAAACATAAAAAGCAATGTTTATTGTATTAGATGATTACTATTCTTTGGCCCCCATTGTAGAGGGCTTCTAATAGTGTTATGGGGGTAAAATCCAGAGAACAGTGAATTGAAGAGTTAATGTACCTAAGGGTCAAGCCAGGGAAGACTGCACTATTCACTGGCATAGCTGGTATGTAGTACAGAGGAGGATGAGACTAAATGTTTGCATTATGTCAGAATTGAATGAATAACATAAAAACAAATCTGTTTATATCAGAGAAAGGCTTTAAAGGAATGAGAAGGGAAGCAGGCATATTTCCAAGGAGAAGAGAGTTTCATAAAAGAAAGAGCTACTTCCATTTGATAGAATAGGCCTCCTGATTAACAAAAGTCACTGCTGGAATTGTTGGAACGTTTTATTTCTGAATTTTCCTCGCTGCTCACTTTAAAGTAGTCCTTAGCTGATGTCCACGATAATGTCCCATCTTCAGAGTCACCACTGACAACTTCCTCCCACAGGCACTCAGCATTTGCTGAGGCAGCAGGGTACAGAACAGACCACCCTCAGGACTATAGCTCATGGTTCCTTCCAAAGGAAACCAAAGGCATTTCTCTTTAAAAATGAAAAAGAAAAAACAATTATCAGCCACTGGTAGCTTAATGTGTGGGGTTGTTTTATGGTTAGAGGAGATTCTCTTGCCCACCATGCTGACTTCCTCAATCAGAAATGTTGGAGAGGACACTGGACAATTCTAGGAAAATTATTCTTTCTCACTTCGCCAAGTCCTTGGGTATGTTATAAAGAAAGCATACATAAATTCCAGAGCATTTTCTTATTTACATAATTTGAGGGGTTTGCTGAGCTTGCAGTTTCTGATGTAATTTGCAGAAGGTATGCCACTTATAGATGTCATGGGACATCCCTATTAAATGTCTTCTATCACTGCTATTCTTTTGGTGGAAGGCAGAGGAGAGAAACGAAAACAAAATATTCCATGGGCAAAAGAACCGCATCTCATTTGAAATTTGTTGTTATTTTCTGAAGGAAGCTGTCTCAAAGTTGTTTTTGGTAGCAAATAATGTAAATCCAACTCAAAATAGCATTAGCAAACTTTATTGGCTTGCATAACCCAATCACGGACGGACAGGAGGAGACTTGTTCGTACTGATGCTTGGACGAAGGGACTCGAAAACTGTCTATCATCCACCTATGCTTCTCTCAGCTTACTGGCTTTGTTCTCTTGAACTCTACATCAATTTTTTCGATAACCTGGTAGGATGATCTTAAGTTTATCTGATTCCAAGAGACATAAGTCTTCTCTATAATATCTTATATCATATCACATTACATATATAATAACACATTACAAAGCCTGTCATATGTAAAGAAGAGCTCAACTTGGCCCCATGTGTCCAGGAGACAAGACCTACAATTTGTCCAGCCTAGGTTATATTACATATTTATGATGGTAGTATCAGACTCTGTTGCCATAGAAGGTCAATATGAGAAGGGTCACTGAGAGAAGCCTCATCATCTTTACAGAAAAATTTCTATTTGCATCTAGTTTGGCAACTAAGACCAATATTAATAGAGAATGTACCTCCTTTCTAAGATAAGGAAAACTTTTTTTAAGCTAAAATAATTGCTCATAAAGTAGAAGTCTTTTATCAGCTGCCAGGTAAGAATATAGAAAAAGGAAATTTAGATAGTGAAAAAGAGAAAGTCCTGGCATGTTATCAGGGAAACCTGGGCTTTCTATTACTTGCTGTGTGTAAGAAAACTGCTTAATCTCTCTGAGACACTTTTTTTTTTCAGTGATAGCAATTCTGCATTAAATATGCACTCCTAATATTCTTTAGAAAATTAAGTAAATTAATAAGCACAAAATTTCTTGAAAGATTCCTGGCCACACAGGCAATCCATGTAGTTCTTTCCTTTTCTGACATGTCCCTTTTGGGCTGCTGTGAAGACTAGCAGGGCTGGGGAGTATTTTCACGTACTCCTGCTAAGATTATCCCACTAATGTAATGAATCTTTTCTAACCTGTCCTGGAGGCAAGAGCTTAATAAATTCACATTGCCTTTGCTAAACCTATGTGCATATGACACTACTCAGTTTTTGACCCTGATTTTCAATCTCATCATGTTACCATCCTTCTCATTAGAAAGAGCTGCAACTGCCTTCACTGTGAGCAGCTAAGCAAAGAAAAGCAATGAGGTAAGGAATCTTTCCACAGATAGTATATAAGATGTGTCTGAAGTCGAAGAATGTATTAACTTGTGGCATTCCAGAGACCTGGCCCACAGGATCAACCCTTAGTATCTTTGTCAAGGAAGAATGTGTAATAGAGTAGACTGATATGTACTAGAGTTGTTCTGATAAGAATTGAGTATCTGGATCAAAGTGCCCTTGATAAAGTTGCTTATTCATTTCGAGACCATTACTGCTCTACATTTGCCAAAATAAATGTGATAATAACTGCTTTGGATACTAAGGAGTGGTAAAAGGTGCCAGAATTGAAGATATGCACAAATTCCCAACTAGAATCAAAGCAGATGTGGTAAATAATTCAACTCCTGCAGAAGTAGTGAACTAGGACCCAGAGAACCCTTCAAATAGCTAATCAACAAAGCAAGGCCCATACGAACATGATTCTTCCCCTAGTTTGAAGGCTAAAAATTTTTACTGGGCCTGTGACCTCTATCAAGCTTCTGTCTGAGTTACGACAAGGGAGTAGAGATAGCTGGTCAGCCAGAACTTGAATCAAGCTACTCTTGAGCAAAACTTGGCATTGTGATGCTGGAAAAGAAGAATACCCCAATGTGGCATCTGATTTTCAACTGTGAACAGTATCTTGGTGAAGGCAAAACATTAAAATAACATATATGAGAAGAAATTAAGAGAACAAAGGAAGAAATAAGAGAAAAAAATAAGGAAAAAGAAGAAATGGAGATGAAGAAAGAATGGTTAATGGATACTAATACTCAATTAATATTACAGAAGAAATAAGACCTACTATTTAATAGATAAGTGATGACAGTTTACAATAATCTATTGTATATTTCAAAATAGCTAGAAAAGAATAATTTGTATGTATACAGGATAAAGAAAAGACAATTATTTAAGGTGACAGCTACTCCAATTACATTGTTTGATTTCACAGACTATATGAACGTATTAACGTCACATGTACCCTAAAGATATTTACATCTATCATGTGTGAATAAATAAAAGTTTTAAAAAAAAAAAAAAAAAAAAAAAAAAAAAAAAAAAAAAAAAAAAAAAAAAAAAAAAAAAAAAAAAAAAAAAAAGGAATCCAAGATGGCCGTTTAGCAAAAGCTCAGGATTGCAGCTCCCAGTGAAAGCGCAGATGATGAGTGGATCCCGCATTTTTATTGCCCACAGACCAGGAGATTCCCGGCAGAGGAGCCCCACGGGCCACCAGCACGGCTGTTTTGACTGGCTTGGCTGTATTGGTCGGGGTGGCTGCTTCAGATGCTTTGCCCACGCCCAAGAGCAGGGGTTCTCCGTAGAAAATACACTGGTCTGGGTGTCCTTTTAGCTAGTTATTGGAGCCCCGGGAAGTCACCCATTCATCTGATTAAAAAGGAGACTGAACAGGGAGCCAGGCCAGGAGATTCCTGGGCAAAAAAAGTGCCACGAATCTAAGTGCCGCTGTTTAAGCCGGCCCAGTGAGTTGCCCCACGGGGAATCACACAGATCCTGGCGCCTTTTCAACAGGTGACTGGAACACCTGGGAGAGAGTTGACTGTTCAACTAAAAAAAAAAAGCTGTGAGGCAGGGAGCCAGGTGATCAGGCTCGGCTGGTGCCACCCCCACAAAAGAACAGCAATCAGAAACTCTCTGGATTGAGAGTTTCACAGCAAGCACAGCTGAATCCAGGACAGTCCAGCTCTGTGGGGGAGAGGCGTCTGCCATTACCGAGACACTCCACCACTATGGAGGTAGTCCACCATCGCTGAGGCAGCCTGCCATTGCCAAGGCAACCTACCATTACAGAGAGAGTCAGCCAATACAGGGGTGGGCCACCATTGCTGAGGCAGTTCTAACTACACCCTTATAAACAGGACTGCAGGGAAGTTCACATGGCAGCTGGGTGGAGCCCACAGCAGCTCAGCAAAGCCTCTGCAGGCAGACAGTGACTAGGCTGCCTCCTTGCTGGGCACGGCAGCCCTGGAAAAAAAAAAGGCAGCAGCACAATGGAAACTCATAAATAAAGCCCTAAATCCCTGGGACAGAGCACCCAGGAACAAAAAGCAGTTTATGAGTTCTGCTGCAGCAGACCTAAACATACCTGCCCTGCAGCTCTGAATGAACAACAGAGCTCACAGATCAGCACTTGAGCTCCTATAAAGGACAGGCAGTCTCCTCAAGCAGTTCCCTGACCCCCGTATGTCCAAGGAGTCACCTCATAAAGGAGAGATAAGACTGACATTTGGCAGGTATCCTTCTGGGACAAAGATAGCAGAAGAAAAAACCTGGCAGCAACACTTGCTGTTCTGCAGCTGCTGCAGGTGATCCCCAGGCAAGCAGGGCCTGGAGTGGACCTCAGCAGTCCTACAGCAGAGGGGCCAGACTGTTAGAAGGAAAACTAAGAAACAGAAGTAACTTCATCATGAACAGAATATTCAGTCTGAGACCCAATCTGAAAGTCAGCAACTACAAAGACGACAGGTGGATAAATCCACAAAGATGGGAAGAAACCAGCACAAAAAGGATGAAAACATCCAAAACTAGAACACCTCTCCTCCTACAAGGGATCACAACTCCTCACCAGCAAGGGAACAAGGCTGGATGGGGAACAAGTGTGATGAAATGACAGAATCAGGCTTCAGAAGATGGGTAGTAAGAAACTTCTGTGAACTAAAAGAACATGTTCTAACCCAATGCAAAGAAACTAAGAACATAGAAAAGAGATTTAACAAAATGCTAACGAGAATGGACAACTTAGAAAGGAATATAAATGAATTGATGGAGCTGAAAAACACAACACAAGAACTTTGTGAAGCATGCACAAGTTTCAACAGCTGAATTGACCAAGCAGAAGAAAG
>NW_016107486.1:4324455-4326251 GCF_001604975.1 Cebus imitator | reverse complement strand
AGATACATAAGGCAAGTTCTTAATGACTTACAAAGAGACTTAGACTCCCACACAATAATAGTTGGAGACTTTAACACCCCATTGTCAATATTAGACAGACAACCAGACAGAAAATTAACAGGGATATCCAGAACTTGAACTCATACCTGGAACAAGCAAACCTAACAGACATTTACAGAACTCTCCAGAATATACACTCTTCTCAGCATCACATCACACCTACTCTAAAATTGACCACATAATTGGAAGTAAATCACTCCTCAGCAAATGCAAAAGAACGGAAATCATAACAAATAGTCTCTCAGACCACAATGCAATCGAGTTAGAACTCAGAATTCAAAAACTAACTCAGAACCACACAGCTTCATGGAAACTGAACAAGTTGCTCTTGAATGTTGACTGGATAAACAATGAAATGAAGGCAGAAATAAAGATGTTCTTCGCAAACAACAAGAATAAAGGCACAACATACCAGAATCTCTGGGACACATTTAAAGAATCTCTAGAGGAAAATATATAGCAATAAGTACCCACATGAGAAGCAAGGAGAGATCAAAAATTGACACCCTATCATCAAAACTGAAAGAGCTAGTGGAGCAAGATCAAAAAAACTCAAAGTCTAGCAGAAGACAAGAAATAGCTAAGATCAGAGCAGAACTGAAGGAGATAGAGACACAAAAAAACCCTTAAAAAAATCAATACATCCAGGAGCTGGTTTTTCTAAAAGATCAACAAAATAGACCACTAGACAGGTTAATAAAAAAGAAAAGAGAATAACCAAATTGATGCAATAAAAAACGATAAAGTGGATATCACCATGGATTCCACAGAAATTCAAACCATCATCAGAGATTATTACAAACAATTCTATGCACATAAACTAGTAAACCTGGAAGAAATGGATAAATTCCTGGACACTTGCCTCCTGCCAAGCCTAAACCCGGAAGAAGCCGAAACCTTGAACAGACCGACCCATAACAAGGTCTGAAGTTGAGGCAGCAATTAAGAGCCTACCACCAAAAAAAAGCCCAGGTCAGACGGGTTCACAGCCGAATTCTACCAGACATACAAAGAGGAGCTGGTACCATTCCTTCTGAAACTATTCCAAATAACCCAAAAAGAAAAAATCCTTCCCAAATCATTTTATGAGACCAATGCCATCCTAATATCAAAACCTGGCAGAGACTCAACAAGAAAAGAAAGCTTCAGGCCAATATCCATGATGAACATAGATGCAATAATCTTCAATAAAATACTGGCAAGTTGATTGCAACAGCACATCAAAAAGCTTATCCACCATGTTCAAGTAGGCTTCATCCCCGGGATGCAAGGCTGGTTCAACATAGGCTGGTTCAGCAAGTCTATAAACATAATTAACCACATAAACAGAACCAAAGACAAAAACCACATGATTATCTCAATTGATGCAGAGAAGGCCTTTGACAAAATTCAACAGCCCTTTATGCTAAAAACCTTCAATAAACTAGGTATTGAAGGAACATATCTCAAAATAACAAAAGCTGTTTACGAAAAACCAACAGCCAATACCATACTGAATGGGCAAAAACTGGAAGCATTCCCTTTGAAATCTGGCACTAGATAAGGATGCCCTCTCTCACCACTCCTATTCAATATAGTACTGGAAGTTCTAGCCAGAGCAATCAGGCAAGAAAAAGAAATAAAGGATATTCAATAGGAAAGGAGGTAGTCAAATTGTCTCTATATGCAGACGACATGATTGCATATCTAGAAGACCCCATCGTCTCAGCCCCAAATCTCCTGAAACTGATAAGCAA
>NW_016107486.1:4294468-4323140 GCF_001604975.1 Cebus imitator | reverse complement strand
TGGGGAGGAAAGCAGCAAATCACACTGCCACGTGTGTACCTATGCAACAATCTTGCATGTTCTTCACATGTACCCCAAAACCTAAAATGCAATAAAAAAAAATAAAGAAATAAAAGATAAAGACAAAACGCAAAGAAAAGGTATGATGAGGAAAAGAGAAGTCCAAAAAAAAAATCCTTTTTTTGCAAGGTACACAAAGAAAACCAACATAAAGAACAATAGCCAACAAAACCAGCAACTGGGAAGCTTTACCACAGTTTTGTTTAACAACAGGAATGCTGAATCCAGACTGTTTAGTTTTGTGTCCAAGACCTGTTATTTACATGTGCCTTTAAGAAAATTAGTAACATAGAAAACATGTACCAGATTTCAAGAAGGAGGTAAAACTGTATGTGTTAACATGAAAATATTTCCAACACATACATTTACTCTAGAATCAGGTTGCAGGTGTATGTGTTACAACTTATAAAAGCAGTGTGTATACGCTGTTTAAATATATACATATGTTTCATATGTACATATGTGTGCAATTATACATCTGTGTTAATATACCTGCATATGTGTGTATACACATACATAGCTCAATAAATTATAGAGCATTTTCTTTAAATTTCTCAATTATTTTCTTCTTCCCACTCTTCCAAAGAAGTCATAAATCCTCATGTTGGTATCTATTCTACTATAGCTTTCTCCACGCATGCACAATAATGTATCATAGATGTGAATACACATTTTTGATTTTTTAAATTTAAATTGAATCATACTATATAAAGTTTACAAAAGGAAGTATCACTTTAAAAAAGGTAACTATTGTTAACATTTTATTGATGTATACTGTATATGCAAATATGTTAAAATCTTAAATTAATATTTGGCATTTCTTTTTACAGAAGCATACTTCTGACCGAATGAAGATGTATAACGTTGCTAGTCTAATGGCTTGCTCAAAGTATATAAAACTGGTTAGAGGCACAGCAAATAATTAAACATAAGATTTCAAACACCAACTTTATTCTCTTCCATTGTCTGGTAGCTTACCAAAAGAACAGTTGATAACAATTGGGGATCAGGATGGCCATGCCTATTTGCAAACCAAGGCATCACTTTATCAAAATCTTTCCTTCATTGTTTGAATATAGTAAAAATATCTGCTTGTCAATACCTCTATGTGAGGATTTCAGTATGTTTGCTCCCTTCATTATGATTAAGCAAAGATTATAAATCATCAAAATAAAGGTTTTATAAACTTTGAAATTTAGTAGAATGAGGACATGTCCTTCTCAACTTTATCTCCTTTTCCCTTTGCAACTTATATTTATCAGTTTGGAGATTTGAAATTTCATGGTCTGTTTAACTCAGTGTTGCTGTTTGTGATTCCACAGTGCTCAGTAACATCACTGTACATTCTAGGCACATCCACATGACCTAGTTAATGAATGCCCTGGATGTTCTGAATATATTTATGCTGATAATATGCTGCGTTCAGGCCAGAGCACAGGATGAAGCCCAAGAAGGGCTCATTTTCTCTCTCGGGTACTGATGTGCTATGTAAACTTGAATATATATTTAGTCTTCTAAAGTTTAACTCCCCCATGAAAAAACAAGGTTAATAGTGGCGTATTTGATCATGAAGTAGTTTGGGAGCCTTGTGAGAAAAACATTGTGAGTGGACATATTTGTTGTTTATAAGGTCTATGAAATATTTAATGGCAACTATTTTGTTTTTCCAGAAAAATTATGTCTCTAGAAATGAATCAATAAATGCTGAACTTGTTAAAAAAACATAAAAAGAAAACCACACTTAAAATAATTAGAGGCAAATAGCCTTACCTTAATGGTTATGATCAACATTATTTTTAACCTATTATTCATAGGTTATATCCACTTTATGTCACCAGTGATTTATCTAGGACCCATCCAAAATGTGCTTTACCTTTCATTAAAATTAAACATGAGGCAAAAAATGACACTAACAAAATTTCAATTGCATTAAACTGTCTTAACAATGAATAAAAAATATGAACTTCTGTAAATTTAGCTGCAAAAAATTGATCAATTTGATCACTGGGAAATTGAATTATTGTCAGCAGTCAATTGATCATCTTATATATCTGGCCATAAAGTTATCTAAACAAATCGCCTTACCAAAAAATATCAAGTATGTCATGAATATACTCCTCTTAGTTTTTCCAGCTTTCATTTACTAAGCAACACCAGATAATGTTGGCTGTTTTCAATTAACAGTTGAGTACAAATTTAGGTAATTTTATCTAGGGAATGAGAGATATCAATGGGAAAGTAACAGAGGCTATCACAGAAATTTTCATTGCTATGGCCTCAGTTGAGAAAGGAAATCTTCTTTTTCTCCTCATGTGTACCAAATCGGAGATAAAATAAACTTTGTTTTTTAAGATACACAATAAGATGAAAACCAAGTGTCAGAATTTAAGATGTAACTCATAAGAGGAAGAAAGAGTTAAAACTCTAAGGCCTAAGGATTAAGCAAACCCAATATATAGACTTTGTGTTAGCAGTCCTAATGACCAGATGTAATAGATGAGCATCAGGCTGTATGTAGGTTTTATGTTTAGAAGGGAATCTAGAAATATCAAGACAGGAGTCTAGGAATATTTGACTCATCCATGCATGGGGGCTTGGAAACTGCAGCTCTCTAATTCAAGGACATAGCACAAAGCCATCTGCCTGGCCAGGGCTCTGGCAGTAACAGAAATGGTAGTTTACTCCGAATGAAATTTTAAGCCGTGAGTCTGGCTTAAAATGTGAGAGATGCTGAAACCTAAAGCAATAAATTAATATTAAAACTGATGTAGAAACAATGAATCTCAAAGAATCCTAGCAATCTCACATGAAACCATCTCACAGGGAAATCACCATTATCATGGCTCACAAAGGATGCCTGAAGAAGATAATTTTCAATAAAGATAAGCACAAAGACAAAATTACAAAGCTTGCAGTGAATCTATTGCCATGAGATATTGACAACTGTTGTAAATAAGAGTCACTCCTAAGGAACTAGAGATAACAGAGCAATTGGAAAGACGTTTTGAGATAACAATTTCAAAATGTTCAAAAAGAAAATAGAATTAATGAGGCAAAAATGGCAGATTTAAAGTACGGTGAAATGAAAACCTGGAAATGCCAACATAATGATTGACATTTTTTAAACAGTAATCTCAATTATTAAGCAATAGTGTTGATACAACTCAAGTGGGAATAACTGAAATGAAAAATAGATCTGAGGAAAGGTATTATAAATTTTAAGAATACTGTTAAAATGTCCATATTATCCAAAATAGTACACAACCTCTATGAAAATGTCAATGGCATTTCTCACAGAAATAGAAAAAAAAAATTCTAAAATGTGAAGCCAGAAAAGACCCTAAATAGCCAAAACGATCTTAAGATAAACAAAGTTGGAGACATCACCTTTCCTGATTTCAAATTGTATTACAAAGTGAGAGTACTCAACACAGTATACTACTGGCATAAAAGCAAACACATAATTTAAAAGAACAGAAATCTACACATCTCAGCCAACCAATTTTCAATAAGGTCACCAAGAATACACAACGAGGAAAGGATATTCTGTTTTATAAATACTGTGGGAAAGCTGATTATCCACACACACACACACACACACACACACACACACACACACACAAATGAGAATGGGTATTTATCTTACTCTGCTCACCAAAAAACTCAAAATGGTTCAAATACCTAAATGTAAGAACTGAAACCAAAAACTCCTAGAAGAAAATATAGGAGAAAAGCTACTTGATATTGGTTTTGGCAATGATGTTTTGGATATGACACGAAAAAGACAGGCAACAAAAAACAAAATTAGACAAGTAAGACAACATCATACTAAATAGTATGCACAGCCATGGAAACAATTGGAAAAATGAAAAGGCAGACTACTGATTAGAGGAAAATATTTGCAAACTATGTATCTGATAAAGGGTTAATATGCAAAACATATAAAGAACTCATATAACTCAATAGCAAAAGAATCAATCCAATTAAAAAGTGGGCAAAAGACCTGAATAAATATATTTCCAAAGAATACATACAAATGGCTAAGAGGAATATGTAAAGATGCTCAGCATCACTTACCATCAGAAAAATGCAAATCAAAACCACAATGAATTATCACCTTATACCTATTAGGATGGCTATTATCAAAAAGATATGATAACAAGTGTTGGCAAAGATGTGGAGAAAAGAGAACGCTTATACATTATTGGTGTAAGTGTAAATTGGTATGGCTATTGGAGAAAACAGTATGGATGTTGCTCAAAAAAATTAAAGTTAATGCTACCATATGACTCAACAATCTCTCTGCTGTGGATATCCTTTGGGGAAATGAAATCATTACCTCCTAGAGATATCTGCACTCCCATGTTCACTGCAGCATTGTTCCTAATAGATAAGATATGGAAAGAAGGCCTAATCTCTACAAAAAATAAAAAATTAGCCAAGTGTGGTGGCTCATTCCTGTAGTACAAGCTACTCTGGAGGTTGAAACGTGCCTTGAGCCTAGGAGTTTAAGGTTTCAGTGAGCCATGATTATGCCACTGCATGCCAGCCTGGGAGACAGTGAGACCCTATCTCAAAAACAAACAAAAAAATAAATACATAAATTATAAGATACAGAAACAATCTTAGTGTCAATCAACAGATAAACAAAAATTATTCATTTCATATATTCATAAATATATCTATTTATATATCTCACACAACAGAATATAATTTAGCCATAAAAAGAAAATAATTCCATTTACAACAACATGAATAAACCTGGAGGAGTCATACAAAGTGAAATATGCCAGACATAGAAAAAAAATATGGTGTGATCTCCCTTGTATGTATAATCTTTAAAAAGTTTAAATGCATAGAAACAGAATAGACCAGTGGTTCCCAGCAGCAGGGAGGGGCAGGAAGCAGGGAGCAGTCAATCAAAGGTACAAACTTATGCAGGATAAATAAGTCTAGAGATCTAATGTATAGCATAAGAATCATAATTAATAATATTATTTACTGAAATTTGCTAAGACAGGAAATTTTAGCTGCTCTTATCACATATACACACAAAAGAAGTAACAATGGAAGGTGATATGTAGGTTAATTTGCTTGACTATAGTATCATTTAGCTATATAAATCAAAATAACATGCTGTTACTCTTAACTATATATACTAAAAAATAAATTTTTAAAAAGGGAAATAGATCTATCACCCAGAAAGCAGCACAGGAAGTTTATTTTTAGTTATGGAAGTATGAAAAAGTAGTTATGAGATATGAAGAATAGAGTCAAAAACTTCCAAGTTACATAGAGTAATGTTTAGAAGAAAAGGTAACATTCAAAGGATTAACCATGTACAATTTTTTTTAATTTGATGAAAGAGTGAATCCTTGGAAGTAGCTGTCAAGGTATAAACACAAGAAAAAAACTCTCAAATAATGTCTAATGATTCCCTTAAAAAAACAAACAAACTCAACCCCAAAGAAAACTTTAAAAAACAACTGCCATGGTAAAAAGGCAAAGGAAAGGACAAACAGATGGATAGTATATTGCTCATGCAAAACAGAAAATCACAGAAAATGATACAGCAATATCATCAAAGTGGTGATGTAATTATTATTCTATACCAGGCTAAATTATTATTGATAAGTGGGCTGAAGGGAAAATAAAGACTTTAGAGCAAACAAGAGAGACTAAAACACTTACTTCCCATAGACTATCAACTAAGAACTGTAGAACGAACAAGAAATTAAGTGAATTCAAAGGAAAAGCAGATTTCTAGAATCAATTAGTAAGAGACTGCAATGACATATTTTTTCTTTAAAACTCTGTCAATTCATATCTTTTTAGTAAGATTTAAAGTATTTAAAAATTTTGAGTCAACAGTTTACTTTGAACATAAAGCATTTTTAATAAGAAAACAGTGATATTTGTTTAAAATTGGAAAGAAATTCTATTACTTGGAATCCTTAGCTTCTGTCCACAGTTCCAACACCTTGGAAATTCTACCAGTTCTCTGAAGAGTGTTGAACTAGTACCAGTACAGTCGCTTAGGTTGTAAAACCAAAATTGACAAGTGGGTGAATTATCCAATGTATCTACCATGAAAATGATAAAAGCAATGCTATTGTCTAAGTGCTGGTGTTCTCCCAATATTTGTATATTGAAACTTAATATGTGACAGTATTGAGAAGCAGGACCTTCTGGGAGTGATTAAGTCATGAGGGCTCCACCCTCACAAATGGGATCATTGCCCCTATAAAAGAGGCTTGAGTAAGGTCCCTTACACCCTCTCACCATATGAGGATGCAGAGAAGTTGCCACCTGGGAGGAATAGGTTCTCACCTGAAACTGAGGCTGTTGGTGCTTTGATCTTGGATTCCAAACCTCCTGAAATATGAGAAATAAATTTCTATTGTTTATAAATTTCTCCATCTAGGGCATTTTATTATAGCAGCAGGAACAAACTAAGACAAGTACTATTGATCACAGAGAAGTTATCCTAATGTCAAAAGGTAGAGGTTGCCCTATATTAAAAGATAAAATATATATTTGGATAAAGTATATCCCTGAGGGACTTCACAAGAGATGGAGTAAATGCATGAAGAATGCCCTGTTTGCATACTGGGATGTTATCATATTAAGGTTTTGTAGTTAGCATGGTAATATTTCATAGAATTCGGGGATCTTGAGGAGTGCCTGGATCACAGCTCATCATGAAGTCAATTGGACATCTTAACACTAGAAAAAGAGCTCTAAATCCTGATCATTTCTGTGATGCTGGTGGAAGTGCCAATCCATGCAGATAACTTTGTGTCTTCTTGAATCATGGCTTCAAGTTACCAGTCAAGGAACAATGCAAGAAAATGCTGTGAAGAAGCACATAAGGACATCTATTCTATAAGTTTTCATAACTACCTAGAGTTAGCATTTTTTTTCTTGATTTTCGTTATTCATAGCTATTGATAGGAGTGACCTTTACTAAATAGGGAATATTCGAATAGACATTTATGTCTAAATAGTATTTATGATCTGCTCTTTTAATCTTTTTTCAGATAATAATAGAAATAATAAAGTAAGCAAAAAGAGGAAGATATAAGAAATATAATAAAAACAACAACAGGCCAGGCATGGAGGCTCATACGTCTAATCACAGCAATTTGGGAGGCCAAGGTGGGAGAATCATTTGAGCCCAGAAGTGTGAGACCAGGCTGGGCAACAAAGTAAGACCCTGCTCAGACAAAAGTTAAAACAAAAAATTAGCCAGCCATGGTGGCACACACCTGTGTTCCCAACTACATGGGAGGCTGAGGTAGGAGAATACCTTGAGCCAGGAATTCAAGGCTGCAGTGAGTTATGACTGGACTACTGTACTCCAGCCTGGGTGACAGAGCAAGACTCTGTCTCGAAAAAACAAACAAACAAAATATGACAAATTAATGGACAAGCACACAACAGGCTTGATGAGGCAGTATACAGCAGGGGAAAACTCTTGGACAAAGGAACAATAGCTGCTAAGAGAGTACCTTGTTGCCGTAGCATTCTAGGTCACTGCAGACACAGAAAACAAATTCAAATGACAAACTAGAGAGAAGGACCTTTAGACCCTGGGCTGTGTTATCTTTCTGCCAGCTCAGTATTCATTTTGGGGTGGGAACCAGCCTGTCTTCTAGTGTGATCACAGACTAGGTGGGTCCAAGTCTTTTCGTGAAGTCCTATAATATGGCAATCCAGCAGCAGCAAGGTGTTTTCTTTTCTTTTTTTTGAGGGAGTCTCGCTGTGATATCCAGGCTACAGTGCAGTGGCACAATCTTGGCTCCCTGCAACCTCTGCCTTCCAGGTTCAAGCAATTCTCATGCTTCAGCCTCCCGAGTAGCTGAGACTACAGGCACCCACCACCTTCCCTGGCTAATTTTTTTTATCTTTAATAGAGACAGGGTTTCACCATCTTGGCTAGGTTGGTCTCAAACTCCTGACCTGATGATCTGCCCATCTCGGCTTCCCAAAGTGCTGGGATGACAGGCATGAGCCACCGTGCCTGGTTCCCCCAGCAGCAAGGTTTTACACAATGTTGGTGATTAATTGGGAAGCCCACTCCTGGTGTGACCAGGGCTGGGTCCAAGCATTGCTCTTGATTATGGTTAACTGCTTCAAGCCCTAAGTCATAAAGAGTTTCCATGGAGGCCTAAAGGAGGCCAACTTCTTTCTATGTCCAACACGCAAGGAATCAGTCTTGGACAAGTTAACCTTTACCTCTCAAGAATATAGTATATATTTCACAGAGACTGTAATTAGAGAGAACAGCCAGACAAACCCATGTTCAAAGGCAGGAACAGAAAAACTGGCAGAAAACAAGACAACTGGATATTTTGTCCTTCTTTCTCTTTTCTCTCTCTTCTCTGCTTCACTATGCATATCTGCCTCTTCTCAATCCAAGGACCAGCCTCCTTTATTTCTCCTCTATATTACAGATGAGGATACCTTCTGCCTTTAAATTTATATATTCTTAGTTTCAGCAGCAAGTATAGCTTAAGTCAAAGTCCACATTTCACACAAAAAGAATAGTGTGGACTGTGTTTGAGTCAAGTGTTCATCCATGTTCCAAAACTATGGAACAGAGAAGCAGAGTAACATACTACAATCATTGCCTTCCAAGGATGGAAAAGGGAGTAGTGTTCACAGAAGAACATAGCTTTGACTAGAGGAACACTGTTGAAGCCAAAACCTGCCCCATCTGTGTGCTTTATCTCGGTGTATTTTGATGTTTCAATCCACGCAAGAGATACGCATATCATTTCTTCTTTTTTATCCACATCCTCTCCATTTATCTAATCAATTATTAAATCGTCTTAATTATGCATCTTTAATATTTTCAACATCTTGTAGTATAAGAAAAAAGTTAAACAACGATTAAATGGGGATCAATTATAGAAAACCTTTGCTGGAGTGATGCATGTTTTCTCACGCTCCTCTACAGGCCAGTGTTTCTCACAATACAACCTCGAGGAAGCAAATCTATGGCATCTAAGTCAGCCAGGAGGAAAGCTTTTGATTTGTTTCCTAATTGTTTTTTAGCCATAACACTTCTTGTTGTAGGTATTTTTGGTATGCCATCACATGATGGACTGCAGTATGGTACAATAAACATCACTAGGTATAAAACTAGTTATAACTTGAAGAACATGCTTGGTGACTTAAGAAATTCACACATGCTCCCTAGGCCAGCTTCTTTTCTCCAAGCCAGTCTCTACTCCATTATTCCAAAAGTTAAGCTTTGAAAATGTCACATCGATGTTAAGTAATTCCTATCTATACAGCAGGGAATTTTTAACTTTGGTCAAAAGTGGCAGAAATCCTACCAAATTAGCTCATGGAATTTTGGAAGGATTAAATATCCAAGAGAGCTTCCAGATTTCACATCATACAACTTCCACCACTGACTGTTCCAGTTCAAAAGACCTTGGGTCAGGACCTCCTCTGAGTCAACAGAATCCAGTGTAGTTGGGTGAAGTCTTGCAAGAATTTATCAGGTTCAAAAATAACTACATGGACAATGGGATTTCTAGAGAGATGGGGAATGTATCTCTGAGAAGACAATTCACAGACAGTTCCTAGGATCTACCTGTGTTCTTCAACATATATTCATGCTATCATTCCAGGTTCCAAATTACAAGATCCACAAAGATAGAAACTATCTCTATTTAACTCACAGTTTGTGCCTAGGGAAACAGAATTATAGTTTACTGCTCATGCTCAATACTTTCACACACATTTTGAAAACATCACATCTCTGACACTTAAAATACTATGAGGAATATGTTATTTTCGTTCTCTCTCATTCTCTCTCTCTTGCCCTCTCCTTGTCTTTCTTTTACTCTTTCTCTCTGTCTCCCTCTCTCAGTGAGGAAACTGGAAATTACAGAAGAAGTAGAGAAGCAAAGTATAGTCACATAGCCTGGAGTTTAGATTCAAGTTGATTTTATCCTGAAGCCATTTCTCTTCTATCACATTATATGCCCCCTTAGCAAGTTCCAGGAGTTCCTGGACATTCATTAAATGCTTTTTATGTTGGTGGAGATGAAATTGACATTTTTCTCCTTTGTGTTCTTCCAGGCATAAAATAAAACATAATTTGCATAAGCAAATGCAGTTGAGTCATCCAGATAGCCACATATGGCAGTGTGCAACTGCAGTAAACAGCTTGAGCAGACATTTATGCCTAGGGTGAACTCTTTAAAGGCCCATGTTGCAGAATTTACGGAGAAGGAGCTCAGTAAATACTTGTTGAATTACTACTGAATACCTTATCAACAGCTACCACTGTCAGTTCCACATTCATGTCTATGGCTTCACTGACAGTCCCAAGGATAACAAAGGGGCACTTGCCTTGCTGAAATGTATTCAAATCTCTTTTAGCTAAGGAGACCTTAATACAATACTCTACTTTAACAATGTAAATACTTTCATACTAAGGTACTATGACAAAATAAAATAAAGCCCAGTGATAAAAAATAGCTATGAAAGCCACAGTGGAGCCAAAAATATTCTAGGTTTTTAAAAGCTATCTCTTGATCGTTTGTTACACTGTTTATTAAATTACTGATAAATTGACTTCTGTATTCATAAATTATTTATGACATGTAATTTTTAAAAAAGAATCAATCAATCCAAATGGCCCAGTTGATACAAACGTGAACGAAGAGTAGAACTTTATAATTTATAATGATACTTCTGTCCTAGAGTGTTTGACTTAGAAAATGATTCACATTATGTAGATTATTTTCCCAATAGTTACCCGTATTCTCAGTTAAACTATAATTCTGTTGCTTATAAGATGCTGCTCCTACCAGAATGAAAGACTGATATCCCATTCAACAACTTCATTCAACAGTTATTAAATGACTTAAGAGGTACTGAGCACTAAGGGTTACAAATACCATGCTTTAAACTCTATGCTCATTAACATTGTTTTGATTCATTAAAATTCACTTTTCCGGTAATACTGACATCCAGGTGACTATCAGAATATTTTAAATTGAGGTTTAATGTTCACTTTGTAAGTGTACAAATAAGTAAGTTATGACAATCATATACACTTGCGTAAGAATCACCACAATAATCAAGAAGCACATTAGGCAAGATAATAATAAAGATACCAAACATTTCCACTATCCAATAATTTCCTTGTGTACCTACACAATTCTCTCTAAACCACCTATCAGATTTTTTTCTTTCTGTACATACATCTACTTCAAAATGTCATGTAAATGGAATAGAGTATGTAATCACTGCAGTCGGATTAATTTGACTTGGCATAAAGCTTTTGAGACTTAACCACATTATTACATGTATCAGTAATTCATTTGATTGCTGAGAATTCCATTTATGGGTATCCCATAGTTCCCTCCTTTATTAACTGGCTGATAAACATTTGGGCTGCTTTCAGTTTTTGGCAATAATGAATAAAGCTCTTATGAACATTTATATACAAGTATTCGTATGAACATTTGTTTTCATTTCACTTGAGTATCCAGGAGTGATTTTACTGTGTCATATGGTATTATTTAACTGTACTGATTTCCAAAGTTTCTGTACCACTTAGCATTTCCAATGTAATACATACAGTTCAAATTGCTCCATGTTCTCATGAGGTTTTCTTTCCTTTTTTTAAAGCTGTTTAAAGTTATCTAAGGTCTAAGTGGTATCATGGTTTTAATTTTCTTTTCCTTGATGTCTAATGAGACTGAGTTTCTTTTCAGGTGCCTATTTGTCATCTCTATGCCTTCTTTGGTAAAGTGTTTGTTCAAATCTTTTGCCTATTTTGGGGGAGCTTATTTGATTTCTAAGTATTGAGCTTTAAGTGTTCTCTACATTTTCTAGATACAAGAGCTTTACCAAATATGTGTTTTGCAAATATGTTTTCATCTCTTACTTTTCTTTTTATTCTCCTATGTATTAAAAGATTTAATTTTGAAAAAGTGCAAATTTTATCCATTTTTGTGTGTTGTGCATTTTGTGCTTTACCCAAGACATCTTTGCTTAATCCATAGTGGCAAATATTTTCCCTATGTCTTTGTTAATAAATTCTATATTTTTAGCTTTTTCGGTTAGACATATTATCCATTCTGAACTAATTCTTGTATGTAAGGTATACATTGAGGTCAATTGTTTTATATACATGTCCTATAGCTCCAGCAGCAGTTGATAAAAAGACCATTCTTTCTCCATTAAGTTGTATTTTGTGCTTTTAAAAAACCCAACTGGCAATATATGTGTGGATACATTTTTGGAGTTTTTATTATTTTCTATTCATCTATGTGTCTATTCTTTAGCCAATACTGTCTTGATTACTATAGCTTAAGACTTGAATACAGTCATATAAATTGTTCAATTTTGTTATTTGTAAAAACTTGTCTACTGTAGATTCTGTGTTTTCATATGAATTTTAAATCCACGTGTTGATTTCTATTAAAAAAATGCTGCTTGTTGCATTGATCCCTTTACCATTATGTAATCCCCTTCTTTATCTCTTTTGATATTTGTTGATTTAGAGTCTGTTTTATCACATACTAGGATTGCAGCCCCTACTGTTTTTTTTTTTTTTTTTTTTTTTTTTTTTTTTTTTTTTTTTTTTTTTTTTTTTTTTTTTTTTTTTTTTTCTTGGTAAATCTTTCTCGATCCCTTTATTTTGAGTCTATGTGTATCTTTGTATGTGAGATGGGTCTCCTGAATACAGCACAGCTATGGGTCTTGACTCTATCCAATTTGCCAGTCTATGTCTGTTAATTTGGGGCATTTAGCCCATTTACATTTGAGGTTAATATTGTTATGTGTGAATTTGATTCTGCCATTTTGATGCTACCTGGTTGTTTTGCCCTTTAGTTGATGCAGATTCTTCATAAACGAAATGTATATGCACCGAATGCAGAAGCACCCAGATACAGAAATCAAGATCTTAATGACATACAGAGAGACTCAATTTATTGTGTGGAAGTCTAACACCCCACTGCCAATATCTGACAAATCAATGAGACAGAAAATTAACAAGGATATCCTGGAGTTGAACTCAGATGTGGAGCAACTGGATCTAACAGGCATCGACAGAACTCTCCACCCAAAATCCACAAAATATACATTCTTCTCAGCACCACATTACACTTATTCTAAAATTGACCACATAAGTGGAAGTAAAACACTCCTTAGCAAATGCAAAAGAATAAAAATCATAAGCAACAGTCTCACAGATCACAGTGCAATCAAATTAGAACTCAGGATTAAAAAACCCACACAACTACATGGAAACTAAACAAACTGCTCCTGAATGACCACTGGATAAATAATGAAATGAAGGCAGAAATAAAGGTGTTCTTCACAATCAATGAGAATGAAGACACAACACAGCAGAATCTCAGGGACAAATTAAAAGTAGTGTCTAGAGGGAAATTTATAGCACTAAATGCCCACATGAGAAGTGAGGAAAGATCTAATACACACAAATGTCAAGATTAAAAGAACTAGAAGAGCAAGATCAAATAAATTCAAAAGCTAGCAGAAGACAAGAAATAACTAAGATCAGAGCAGAACTGAGGCAGATAGAGACACACACACACAAAAATCCTTCAAAAAAATCAGTGAATCCAGGAGCTGGTTTTTTGAAAATATCAACAAAATAGATAGACTGCTAGCCAGACTAATAAAGAAGAAAAGAGAGAAGAATCAAATAGATGCAATAAAATATGATAAAGGAGATATCCCCACCAATCGTACAGAAAGAAAAACTACCATCAGAGATTACTACAAACACCTCTATGCAAATATACCAGTAAATCTAGAAGAAAATGGATAAATTTCTGGACGCTTACACCCTCCCAAGACTAAACCAGGAAAAAGTTGAATCCCTGAATAGACCAATAACAAGGCCTGAAATAGAGGCAGCAATTAATAGCCTACCAACCAAAACAAGTCCAGGACCAGACAGGTTCACAGCTGAATTCTACCAGAGGTACAAAGAGGAGCTGGTACCATTTGTTTTCAAACTATTCCAAACAATAAAAAGAGTGAATCCTCCCTAGCTCATTTTATGAGACCAACATCATCCTGATACCAAAACCTAGCAGAGACACAACTAAAAAAGAAAACTTCAGGCTAATATCCCTGATGAACATTGATGCAAAAATCCTCAATAAATTACTGGCAAATCGAATGCAACAACACATCAAGAAGATTATTCATCACAATCTAGTTGGCTTCATCCCAGGGATACAAGGCTGGTTTAACACACAAATCTATAAACATAATCCATCACATAAACAGAACCAAAGCAGAAATCACATGAATTTCTCAGTAGATGCAGAGAAGGCCTTCCACAAAATTCAACAGCCCTTTATGCTAAAAACTCTCAATAAACTACGTATCGATGGAACACATCTCAAAATATTAAGAGCTATTTATGAAAAACTCACAGCCAATATCATACTGAATGGGCAAAAACTGGAAGCATTCCCTTTGAAAACTGGCACAAACAAGGATGCCGTCTCTCACCACTCCTATTCAACACAGTATTGGAAATTCTGGCCAGAACAATCAAGCAAGAAAAAGAAATAAAGTTATTTAATTAGGAAAATAGGAAGTCAAATTGTCTCTATTTGCAGACAATGTGATTGTATATTTAGAAGACACCATCATCTCAGCCCAAAATCTCCTAAGGCTGATAAGCAACTTCAACAAAGTCTCAGGATACAAAATCAATGTACAAAAATCACAAGCATTCCTACACACCAATAACAGACTTAAAGAGAGCCAAATCAGGAACAAACTGCCATTTGCAATTGCTACAAAGACAATAAAATACTTAGGAATACAACTAACAAGGGATGTGAAGGATCTCTTCAAGGAGAACTACAAACCACTGCTCAAGGAAATAAGAGAGGACACAAACACATGGAAAAACATTCCATGCTCATGGTTAGGAAGAATCAATATCATGAAAATGGCCATACTGTCCAAAGTAATTTATAGATTCAGTGCTATCCCCATCAAGCTACCCATGACTCTCTTCACAGAACTGGAAAAAGACACCTTAAACTTGATATGGAACCAAAAGAGAACCCGAATAGCCAACACAGTTCTAAACAAAAAGAACAAAGCTAGAAGTATCATGCAACTTGACTTCAAACTATACTACAAGGCTACAGTAATCAAAACAGGATGTGAAGAAACAGGAACACTTTTACCCTGTTGGTGGGAATGTAAATTAGTTCAACCATGTGGAAGACAGTGTGGCGATTCCTCAAGGATCTAGGACTAGAAATTCCATTTGACCCTGTAATCCATTTGACCCTGCAATCGCATTACAGGGTATATATCCAAAGGATTATAAATTGTTCTATTATAAAGACACAAGCACACATATGTTCACTGTGGCACTGTTTACAATACAAAGACCTGGAACCAACCCAAATACCCATTGACAATATCCTGGACAGGAAAAATGTGGCACATATAAATGCAGCCATGAAATGCAGCCATAAAAAATGATGAACTCATGTCCTTTTTAGGGACATGGATGAACCTGGAAACCATCATTCTCAGCAAGCTGACACAAGAACAGAAAATCAAACACCACATGTTCTCACTCATAGGCAGGTATTGAACAATGAGAACACATGGACACAGGGCGGGGAGCATCACACACCGGGGTCTGTTGCTGGGGACTAGGGGAGGGACTGCAGGGGGCAGGGAGTTGAGGAGGAATAACATAGGGAGAAATGCCAGATATAAGTGATGGGGATGGAGACAGCAAACCACATTGCCATGTATGTACCTATGCAACAATCCTGCATGTTCTTCACATGTACCCCAGAACCTAAAGTACAATTATATATATATATATATATATAACAAAAAAAAAACAAGCACTATTTGTCAGTCACTTAGGTTACCTCTGATTTTTCTTTCTTATAAAAATTGCTGTGCTAAATATCCTTGTTGCTCTATCTTTGAGCATATGTAACTTTTTAATACCTAAGACACGTTTTTAGAAGCTAAATATTTGGTACCATGTTTTTAACTATGGCTGCTTTGGAAAACTGATGTAGTCAATATGTTTTACTTTTCTCTCTTTCTTCTGTGTCTATCCATTTGTTGTTTTTCTTTAAAGAGTATATACAACATTTATTTTTTAAAAAAGATGAATTGTATGCATACGTTGTTTACTTTCTTTCAAATCCCACAAAGTATTAAATGTAATGTTTTAATACATAAACCTGCCAGATAAAAAGCTATAAAATAACTGACATCAATTTTTTTAAATGTCTTTAAGTTAAAAAGTATTAACTTGTAAAACAATAAACACCTGACAAATGGTGAATGACTTAACATATCAAAGAAACGAATGTTGTGTTTTTTTTTTTTTTTTTTTTTTTTCATACGTTTTTGCCATTTTAAATACACTCATGAATTTCCTAACAATGAGCATACTTTCTGAGAAATGTGTCCTTAGTGATTTTTGGTCATAGCCAGAGTCTCACTCCATTACCCAGCCTCAAGTGCAGTGGTGCAATCTCAGTGCACTGCAACCTCCACCTCCTGAGTTCAAGCAATTCTCCTGCATCATCCTCCCAAGTAGCTGGGACTACAGGCATGCAGCACCATGCCAAGGTAGTATTTGTATTTTTCGTAGGAATGGGGGTTTCATCATATTGCTCAGGCTGGTCTTGAACTGGCTTGCTACTTACTCTTTTCTGATACTGCTCTGGCAGGGAAGATGGAATGCCTCTTTATAGTCCGGTGAGAATGAAAGTCTAGTTTCAGCCTTTGTTAAAACGGATAGGAGTGGGGCCACACTGTTTTTTGTTGTTGTTGGTTCTCTTCCCTGTGCTGTTTCGCTGAATTACAGCAGTTACACAAAAGGGGCTAGGATGTCCCTTTGCTGGTTCTTTAGCTAGAGAAACAAGGCTTTATTTGGGTTTATTTACTTATTTATATTGTCTATGCCCATTAGGCTTTCTGGGTTGCTGGCTCTTTTAGCTCCAAGTCTTAGATATATGAAGCATAAAGAAAATTCAAGGAGCTCATCATGTTGTTCCTTGGTCCAAATTTCCTAGTTTATCTGCCGCCTTCTTGCCACCTTTCAGAGTTTTCTATATTTGGTTCATGTATAATGGCCAGCAATTTTTTTGTGTGCTTGGTGAAGGAACAGAAAAAGTACTTCTATTTACCTTATTGATGTGGAAATCTAAACCTCAATATTGCAAAATCTGTGCTATGATTGGAATGTTTGTCCCCTTCAAAACTCAAGTCACAATTTAATTGCTATTGTAACAGTATTAAGACATGGGACTTTGAAGACGTGATTAGGCTGTGAGGCTTCACCCTCATGAGTGGGATTGTTCTTGTTATAAAAGTGTGGGCCTGTCCCTTTCTTACTTTCTTTTGCCCTTCTACCTTCTACCATAAGATGGCACAGCAGTAAACCCTTCACCAAATGCCAGCCTCTCAACTGTGAACTCCACAGCCTCCAGAACTTTGAGAAAATAAATTTCTATATATTATAAATTATCCTGCCTCAGTATTTTTTTCTTGGAGCGCAAAGTGAACTAAGGCAATCTGTATGTTAACAACTGCAAAACATATATGAAAGAAGTCTGGGAATACCTAAGTAAATAGACATATACAGTGTTCATAGATTGGAAGATTCAATATTGTTATCGATTCTCCCCAAACTGACTTATAAATTTAATGGGATCCCAGTCAAAATCTTAGCAGCATTTTTTAATTACACTATAAGTTCTGGGGTACATGTGTAGAACGTGAAAGTTTGTTACATAGGTATACATGTGCCATGGTGGTATGCCGCATCCAACACCAGATGGATGTCAGGTGTTTTTCCATCTATTTGTGTCCTCTCTTATTTCCTAGAGCAGTGGTTTGTAGTTCTCCTGGAACAGGTCCTTTACCTCCTTTGTTACCTGTATTCCTAGGTATTTTATTCTCTTTGTAGCAATTGTGAATGGGAGTTTGCTCATGATTTGGCTCTCTGTTATTGGCATATAGGAAAGCCTGTGATTTCTGCACATTGATTTTGTATCCTGAGACTTTGCTGAAGTTGCTTATCAGTTTCAGGAGATTCTGGGCTGAGACGACGGGGTCTTGTAAATATACAATCATGTCATCTACAAATAGAGACAATTTGACTTCCTCCATTCCTAATTGAACACAATTTATTTCTTTTTCCTGCCTGATTGTTCTGGCTAGAACTTCCAATACTATATTGAAGGACTGGTTAGACAGGGCATCCTTGTCTAGTGCCAGTTTTCAAAGGAGATGCTTCCAGTTTTTGCCCATTCAGTATGATTTGGCTGTGGGTTTGTCATAAATAGCTTTTATTGTTTTGAGATATGTTCCATCAATACCTAGTTTATTGAGAGTTTTTAGCATAAACAGCTGTTGAATTTTGTGGAAGACCTTTTTCCATCTATTGAGATCATCATGGGGTTTTTGTCTTTGGTTCTGTTTATGTGGTGAATTACATTTACAGACTTGTGTATGTTGAATCAGCCTTGCATTTCTGGGATGAAACCTACTTGATCATGATGGGTAAACTTTTTGATGTGTTGTTACAATCAATTTCCCAGTATTTTATTGAAGATTTCTGCATCTATTTTCATCATGGATATTGGCCTGAAGTTTTCTCTTTTCGTTGAGTCTCTGCCAGGTTCTGGTATCAGGATGATGTTGGTCTCATAAAATGATTTGGGAAGAATTCCCTCTTTCTGGATTGTTTGGAATAGTTTCATAAGGAATGGTACCAGCTCCTCTTTGTATGTCTGGTAGAATTTGTCTGTGAACCTGTCTGGACCTGGGCTTTTTTTGGTTGGTAAAGCTATTAGTTGCTGCCTCAACTTCATCCCTTGTTATTGGTCTATTCAGTGTTTGGACTTCTTCCTGGTTTAGGCTTAGGAGGATGCAAGCGTCCAGGAATTTATCCATTTCTTCCAGGTTTACCGGTTTATGTGCATAGAGTTTGCAGTAATCTCTGATGGTAGTTTGTACTTCTGTGGAATCAACAATGATATCCACTTTATTGTTTTTTTATTGCATCTATTTGATTGTTCTCTTTTATTAATCTGGCTAGTGGTCTATTTTGTTGATCTTTTCAAAAAACCAGCTCCCGGATTTATTTACTTTTTGAAGGGTTTTTGTGTCTCTATCTCCTTCAGTTCTGCTCTTAGTTATTTCTTGTCTTCTGCTAGCTTTTGAGTTTTTTTTTTTTATCTTGCTCCTCTAGCTCTTTCAATTTTGATGAGAGGGTATCGATTTTAGATCTTTCCTTGCTTCTCATGTGGGCATTTATTGCTAAAAATTTTCCTCTAGAGACTGCTTTAAATGTGTCCCAGAGAGTCTGGTATGTTGTGTCTCTTCATTCTTGTTGGTTTTGAAGAATATTTTTACTTCTGCCTTCATTTCATTGTTTATCCAGTCAACATTCTAGAGCTAGTTGTTCAATTTCCATGAAGTTGTGCAGTTTCTTAATCCTGGGTTCTGATTTGATTGCACTGTGGTCTTAGAGACAGTTTGTTATGATTTCTGTTCTTTTGCATTCGATGAGGAGTGATTTCCTTCCAATTATGTGGTCAATTTTAGAGTAGGTGTGAAATGGTGCTGAGAAGACTGTATGTTCTGTGGATTTGGGGTGGAGAGTTCTATAGATGTCTAGTAGTTTTGCTTGGTCCAGATCTGAGTTCAAGTCCTGGATATCCTTGTTAATTTTCTGTCTCATTGATCTGCCTAATATTGACAGTGGAGTGTTAAAGTCTCTCACTATTATTGTGTGGGAGCCTAAGTCTCTTTTTAGGTCATTAAGAACTTGTTTATCTATCTGGGTGCTCTTGTATTAGGTGCATATATATTTAGGATCATTAGCTCTTCTTGTTGCATTGATCCTTTTACCATTATGTAATGCCCTTCTTTGTCTCTTTTGATCTTTGTTGCTTTAAAGTCTATTTTATCAGAGACTAAGATTGCAACTCCTGCTTTTTTTTGCTCTCCATTTCCTTGGTAAATCTTCTTCCATCCCTTTATTTTGAGCCTGTATGTATCCTTGCACATGAGATGGGTTTCCTGGATACAGCACTCCAAAGAGTTTTGACCTTTTATCAAATTTGCCAGTCTATGTCTTTTGATTGGGGCATTTAGCCCATTTACATTTAAGGTTAATATTGTTATGTGTGAATTTGATCCTGTCATTTTGATGCTAGGTGGTTGTTTTGCCCATTAGTTGATGCAATTTCTTCATTGTGTCAATGCTCTTTATCATTTGGTACATTTTTGGAATGGCTGGTCCTGGTTGTTCCTTTCTATGTTTAGTGCTTCTTTCAAGAGCTCCTGTAAGGCAAGGTATGGTGGTGACAAAATCTCTCAGCAATTGCCTTTTCATAAAGGATTTTATTTCTCCTTCACTTATCAAGCTTAGTTTGGCTGGATATGAAATTCTAGGTTGAAAGTTCTTTTCAACCTAGGCTTCATTCATTTCTTTTCACTCTTTTTTCTCTCATCTTGGCTTCTTGTTTTATTTCATTGAGTTGATCTTCGACCTCTGATATCCTTTCTTCTGCTTGTTCAGTTTGGCTGTTGAAACTTGTGTATGCCTTGCGAAGTTCTCGTGTTGTGTTTTTCAGCTCCATCAATTCATTTATATTATTCTGTAAGCTGTTTATTCTCATTAGCATTTTGTCAAACCTTTTTTTTTTTCAATGATCTCAGTTTCTTTGCACTGGATTAGAACATTTCTTTTAGCTCAGAGAAGTTTGTTATTACCCACTTTCTGAAGCTTGTTTCTGTCAATTCATCAGACTCATTCTCCAACCAACTTGTTCCCTTGTTGGTGAGGAGTTGTGATCCCTTGGAGGAGAAGTGTTCTTGTTTTGGGTGTCTTCATCCATTTTGCACTGGTTTCTTCCCATCTTTGTTGATTTATCTACCTGTGGTCTTTATAGCGGGTGACTTTCGGATGGGGTCTTTGAGTGGACATCCTTTTTGTTGATGTTGAAGTTACTTCTTTCCATTCTTAGTTTTCCTTCTAACACTCAGGCCCCTCTGCTGCAGGACTGCTAGAGGTCCACTCCAGACCCTGCTTGCCTGGGGATCACCTGCAGCAACTCCACAACAGTAGGGGTTGCTTCCAGTTTCTTCTTCTGTTATCTTTGTCCCAGAAGTATACCTGCCAGATGTCAGCCTGAGCTCTCCTTTATGTAGTGTCTCTTTGGATATAGGGGTCAGGGAGCTGCTTGAGGATATAGTCTGTCCCTTACAGGAGGTCAAGTGCTGAGCTGTGAGCTCTGTTGTTCCATTCAGAGCTGCTGGGTAGGTACATTTAAGTCTGCTGCAGCAGAACTCATAACCACCTTTTTTGCCCAGGTGCTCTGTCCTGGGAAGGTGGGGCTTTATTTATAAGTTCCTGATGTGCTGCTGCCTTTTTTCAGATATGCCCTGCCCAGTGAGGAGGTAGCCTCGTCACAGTCTGCCAGCAGAGTTGTTGCTGAGCTGCCGTGGGCTCTGCCCAGCTGCTCTGTGAACTTCCTTGCAGTTTTGTTTATAGAGGTATAGTTAGAACTGCCTCAGTAATGGCAGTCTGCCTCAGTAATGGTGGCCTGTCTCAGTAATGGTGGACTGCCTTGTAATGGCAGATATCCTCCCCGCTCCCCCTGCCAGAACTGGACTCTCCTGGGTCTAGCTGTGCTTGCTGTGAAACTCTCAATCCAGAGCGTTTCAGATTGTTGGTCTTTGTGGGGGTGGGACCCACGAGCCAGATCACGTGGCTCCCTGTTTCAGCTCCCTTTTTTTCAGTTGAATGGGTGACTCTTTCTCCCAGGCATTCCAGGCACCAGTTGAAACAGCCACCCAGATTTGCATGAGTTTTTGTGCAGACACCTGCTGCACTGGCCTCGGCCATGGTGGAAACTTGTGCTTTTCTGCCTGGGAATCTCCTGGTCTGTGTGTTGTGAAAATTCATTTGGAAATGGAGTGATCCCTCAACCTCTGCATTCTTGCTGGGAACTGCACTCCAGAACTCTTCCCATTCAGACATCTTGGATCTGATACATAGTGCTTGTTTTTAAAACATACCGTAATATAGCCACATAATAAAATACTGATACTATTATGAATGTTTCAATTGATTATTTATGTTGCTAAAAACTTTTAAAGTTTGTAAAGGAACATATGTCATACAAAACCTTTAAAAATGTATTTATGTATATTTACCTTCATAAATTCCTGGATAAAAACATTTGCAAGATACCTGTTTCAACATTAATTATGATAATTAAAACTGGAATGAATATAATTATTTACTGAGTAAATAATTGTCACTGAGTAAATTATGAACCAGCTATGAGATTGAATAATATGTACTATTAAAAAATTCTGTAAAAATATTTTTGTGAACAGGCTTTTAATTTCATTGGAAAAGATGAATAATTAACAGTAAAATGAAGAGAGTATAAAATGTTCTTGTATGTGTGTATATACATACAGTGTGATCTTCTATTATAAATATATTAAAAACACTAAAAAATAAACATGTCACAATACATATGATGAAATCCCTTTGTAGTAGAGGGATCACAGGTAAGTTTTATTCATACTTGTTCACACTTTTTGTACTTACCATTTGTTTTACAGCTAGAAAAAAAATCCTATTAAATGCATAAATATTCTAGTCATTACCTTCTATTTTTTCCCTTATTTTCTTTTCTTTTATACTATCATGAAATTATGACTAGTACTAAGCAGCAGGATGATAAGGCCAATTTAGAAACAGTAACTGTCACCTAGAAGCATTGAGTACAACAAACATGTTCTACATATTAGTCATTTTAACATATTTTTGAAAAATAAAAATAAGATATAAAAACTTTTCCTAAGAAATTCATGGCATATTAGGAATCTAAGCCAGACTATAATTTAGTTTTAGAGTAATAAGGGTTTAAACAAAGTGTAAAGGAAAGTTTAGGAGAAAGACATACATTCTTTCAAAGATTGGAGGATTTAAAAAGGAGAAGCTTTGCAGGGGATGACACTTTTAAATGTAAGCAGTGCTTTGGTCATGATGAAGAGAATGAGGATGGTGATGGAAATGATGATGGTATCTTACAATAAATATTGGTTGGGATCCAGATACTTTGTTTGTTTTGAACATACTTTATCTTATTGAATCTTCACAATGGCTTTACAGAGGGGGCACTATTATTATTTCATTTTTACAAGTAAAAAAACTGAAATTTAGAACATATAAGTTTTCTGAGGTCATATAGCTTGTACATACTGGAAGAGAAATTCAGATTCAAATGTAACTGATTCCAAGATTGATACATTAATCACTGCACAATTGGCATTGATTTGAATGTACAGAAAAACACCTGAAGAAATCACTACTTACAGGTGGGTCAATTCAATTCTGAAATTATTCATAAATAAAGTAGAATCCCATACAACAGCCTGTCAAAACCCAGATATGTCATTCTACTTGCCAAATTCTGTCTCTCTGCACCCAAACACATAAAGTTCAGGAGCTGTGAGGTGTGGCTTACAACACAGATTTAATATTATAAGCTCACTGACATTTTAAAGCGCTTTTACCAAGTGGGTTCACAAATTCTACTGCCTCCACCTAGCTAAGACTCACCACTAAAATGAAACCTGTTTGGAGATTTCAAGGATCTTCTGAAATCAACACCAGTGTTTACTAGCTGACTAGTTAACTAGTTTACTGTTTAAGCCATAGTGCCTAGTTCTGGGTTTTTTACAAATTGAATGATCCATCAATATTGAGAAACATTGAAGGCTTCAATCTGATTGGAAATTTGCTTATAACTGAACTGATTTAATTAGATACCAAGTTCAAGACTTTACTCTAGGATTTAAAATATTTAAACAGGTATTAAATGAATATACCTCCTTATTTATTTTTGGACTACAAATTCTCAGTTCTTCACTGTGTGCCCAGTTACAACAAAGGTATCAGTTTTACAGAGACACATTGGATGAGAAGTCAGTTGAGCTGAGCCACCCCGAAGACTCCTCACTTAATTCCCTTTGCTGTCAGTTCATTCCCCCAAACTGATATGTGAAATTCTTGAGGGAAGCACAAAGCTCTGTTATTCTCTGTGTACTTGCTGCCTATAGTAAAACTGGGCTCTTTGCTCCATTTCAATTTTTACATATTCTCACTCTACCCTTGCTTCCCCTGGCTGTCAAGAGTCAGGGCCCTGGGGGAATTATTCTAGCATACTTTCATTTGATTTTCAGGTAAAAAACTATGTCCCAGTAACTTCCTGAACCTCTAGTTGAGCATGAAATAGCTCACCTTTTCACCACTTCCCATTATATAAATTATGCCTTTCCTGCTGGAAGGAGATGATGATTCACCAAAATTAGATGCAGCTATTTTCAACTGCAGGCTTGTTATAAATAGGCAAGTGGCTGTGTTAAATTGCAAAGATTTAAAAAAAATATTTTCCAAGAGTAAACAGCAAAAAGCAAAGCTTTGAAAATGTAAGGTAAAAGGAAAACAACAAAAAGCATTTCTTTCTACTTTCAAACCACTATGAAGCTTTCTTCTACTTCCCAGTTGAGAATGTGGAATGGTTATACCTATAGAATATGCAAGACATAGGGGTTATCAGTATTTAGAGAACCTGACTCTTTCCTCTCACCAAACCAAGCATCTAAATATCTCTTTATTCCCATTGCCATCACTCATTTCCAGGTCTTACCTAGGATACTTAATCAACCTCCGAACTCATATGCGTATGCCCATTCTTGCTTAATTATTTTCTGTACTGTCGTCAGAGTAATGCTTCTAAAACAAAATCTTATTCCACCCCTGTGCTTTGAGATGCTTCAAGATCCCTTCGCCGATTTCTCAATAAAGTTTAAACTCCCTCAGTTTGCAGCTCCAACAGAGCTTCTCAACCTTACTTCCTAGAAACTCCCAACCTCACACACTGAGCTTCACCCATAATGACATCTTGTATTTTCCTCAAAACCTCTATATTCTCTCTTCTATTTACTCCTGGACTTCAAATATGCTACAATTTTTGGAGGATTCTCTTACCCTTTAGCCTCATTATTCTTATTTATATTTCAGGTCTTAGAATACACACACACACACACACACACACACACACACACACACACAATATTTTCATGCCCTCCTTCAGATAAACATTTTCATGCCCTTTCTGGAGTCCTGCTACTTCTACTAGCACTAGTTAATTAATAAACTCATTATTCTTATTTATATTTCAGGGCTTAGAATATACACAAATATATATGTATATATATGTGTGTGTCTGTGTATGTGTGTATATGCACACATGTGTGTGTGTATATACACACTTTTGTGTTTATATTTGTGTATATATATTTGTGTATATGTATACATATTCTATAAATACATCTATATAAACACATATAAACACACATATAAGCACATATATATATATGTATAAAGGAGATACATATATACACATATAAATATACAAACACATATATATGTATCTAAAGGAGATATATACACTCATATATATAAACATATATGTGTGTTTATATATATGTGTGTATATATCTATGTGTATATAGAAATCAATACCATATATATCTAAAGGAGATACATATATATACACACACACATATATATACACATATATAAAAACACATATATACACACATATATAAACACATTGTGTGTATATGTATGTGTATAAACATATATGTGCTTATATGTGTGTGTACATATATGTGTGTTTGTATGTGTATGTGTGTACTACGTTTATATATGTGTGTGCATATATATGTATGTGTATATATACACATATATATATAAAGGAGATACATATATACACACATATATATCTAAAGGAGCTACATATATACACACATATATATCTAAAGGAGCTACACATATACACACATATATATCTAAAGGAGCTACACACACACACATATATACATACACACATATACACACATATACATATAAACATATATACACATACACACATAAACACATATATTTATATATACACACATATATACGCACATACATATACACACATATAAACAAACATGGACATGTTTATATATGTGTGTATCTATATATATGTGTGTGTATATATGTAGCTCCTTTAGATATATATATGTGTGTTTGTGTGTGTGTGTGTATCTCGGTTAGAGAAATACTTTCACACGCTTCCTGGAGTCCTGGTACTTCTGCTAGCACTAATTCTGACATTGCACTTCTTACGTGCTATTATTACTCTTAGCTCATTCTCCCCACTGGATCGTAAGCTATGTGAGACAGATACTATGTCTATCTTATTCTTACAGTGTCAATCCTAGAGCATAGAACATAAAAGTACTTAATACATGTTTGTTGAATAAACATACAATATTGACTTTCTTAGTGGCCAGGGCCATATGAGATTGTGGGGTTCATGTAGGATGTTACATCCTTACTTCACAGGATTCTGTTTACTTACAGAGCTTAATATTTGACATACCTAAAACCAATTAATTTTGTGGCGAGGAAGCTTTACAGTTTTCCAAGTGCTTTCCATGCCACGCATTTCTCCCAGAAACTCTAAAAACATAGGGCAGTTGCTATTATACCCACATAATGGTTAATGAAATTGAGCTTCAAAAAGGCCTTGTGACTTAATCAAGGGAATTTGAGTTGTGGAGAAAGACTTAAGACTTGAATCTTTTATTTCTAAGACCAAATATATTTTTTACTTGCTACAATTCACTGATTTTTTCTTGCTCACTAGGTTTGTTTCTGATAAACATGCATCTGCATGCATAGCAGCTCATTTCCCCTCTCAATTATGTCTGGCATACCTCATACTGAAATGAGTGCTCAGACAGCACGTCTCCAATCAGAGCAGAGCAGGACACTGAAGACACAATTTAGGTGGCAACAGGAAGTGATGTGGAATACTAATAAAGCTAGCCAAAGAAAATCTACAAAGTCAGCCACTTGCAGAAAATTAGGAAATGAATCTTGTTCCCTTAAATAGTCTCTGGAAGCTACCATTATCCCCACCCAATTTTGTAGACAATGAAGTTTAATAAATATATATTACTTGTAAGTCTCCCTAGGTATCACTCATTCATTTATTTGACAAGTATTTAAGTAAATATTCTTTTATTTAAACTGGGGACATATATAGATTAAATAATTTCTAGCTTTGAGAAGTATATGGTAGTAGAAAAGATTGACAATAGATAAGAAAATAAATAATTGAAGATGGCAATAGCAGCTATGAGGTAAATAAAGAGGGTGTGCTACAGAATATGGTGAGAATGTTCCTCTGCTAAAGTGATGATTGAAGGCCCCTCTGAAGAGGTAGTATTTGGATCAAAATCTGACAGATGAAAAGAAACTGAGGTGAGACAGATGAGAAGAAAAAATTTCCAAATAGGCGAAAAAGCAAGTGAAGAGTCCGGACAGAAAAGAATATCTTAACTGTTTTTCGTATATCTCAGTGTTGGTAAAAATACCTCAGAAGTGCAAGAGTGAAAGTCCTTTAGCCCTTCCAACCTAGAAGCAACTTATCTCTGAAGCTTTGGACAGGAATACTGAGTCCAGTGATTATTGCATGTGACTTACCTTCTATTTCATTTGCTTGTGTGCCTCTTAATTTTGTTCCTTTGGAAGGTACCCAGTACTCATCCACTCCTACATATAACTATACAGTATATAGAAGTGTATAGTTATGTACATATGAGCTATAGAATATGCAAGCATGCCTAAGTTGGGTGCCTGTATGGTTTATAAATCAAATTCATTTTCAGAAACCTTAAGAAACCTTGTCATTTGGAGGTAAAGGAAAAGCAAGTAATTCTTCTACGTTAAAACAACTCCAATAATGTTATCAACACTATAATCAAGTGGACTGTATCTCTGGTATGATAGTTTAATATATGCAAATCAATTAATGTGATGTGCCACATTAACAGAATGAAAGGTAAAAATCTCATGATCATCTCAAAAGATGCAGAAAAAACCTTTGATAAAATTGAATGTACTTCATGATAAAAACTGTCAACAAACTAGTTATAGAAGGAATTTACCTCAGTATGATGGTCATATATGCCAAGTCCACAGCTCTCCTCACACTCAAAAGTTAAAAACCGAAAGCTTTCCTGCTAACATGAGGAACAAGACAAAGATGCCCATTCACCACTTTTATTCAACATGGTTGAATAAGCTCTAACCAGAAGAATTAGATATGAGAAAGAAATGAAAAGCATCCAAATCAGAAATGAAGAAGATTATTTCTGTTTGTAGATGACAACTTTATGGTTGGAAAACCATAAACACACCACCACAAAAAGGTTAGAATAAATAAAATCAGAAAGCTGTAGGATTCAAACTTACTGTATGACAAAATGAAACAATCAGTTGCATTTTTATACATGAACAATGAACTCTTTTAAAATGAAATTAAGAAAACCATTTATTTACAATAACATCATGAAGAATAAAATACTTAGAAATAAACTTAACCAAGCAGGTGAAATATTTGTAGACTGAAAACTATAAAACGTTGATGAAAGATAT
>NW_016107486.1:4187361-4294448 GCF_001604975.1 Cebus imitator | reverse complement strand
AGACACAATTTTAATGAAAAGACACCCCATATTCATGGATTGGAAGACATAATACTGTTAAACTGTCCATCATACCCAAGCAATGTACGGATTCAATGAAATCTTGATCAAAATACCAATGACATTTTTCACTGAAATAGAAAAACAATCTTAAAATTCCTATGAGACTGCAAAAGACCTCGACTAGCCAAATTTGCCTGGACAAAGAGGGCTGGAAGCATCACACTTCTTAATTTCAAAATATGTTACAGCTACAGTAAACAAAATGGCATAGTACTGGAATATACACATAGAGACCAATACAGCAGACTGGACAGCCCAAAAATAGGCACATGCGTATTTGCTCAACTTGTCTTTGACAAGGGTGTTTAACATACACAATAGGGAATGAATAATGTCTTCAACAAATGGTACTGGGAAAACTGAATATTCACATACCAAAAATAAAACTTAACCCTTTCTTACACTATATCCCCAAATCAACTCAAAATGAATTACACATGACTTACACATGACTGGAAATTGTAAAACTCGTAGAAGAAAACATAGGGGAAACTCTCTTTGACACTCGTCAGTGATTTTGATATGGCACCAAAAGCACAGATAACAAAAGACAAAATAGACAAGTAGGATTACAGCAAACTAAAAGATTCTGCACAGCAAAGGAAGGACCAATAAAATAAAAAGGCACCATATGAAATAGGAGAAAATATTTGTAAGCCATATAGCTGATAAGGAGTTAATATAAAAATGTATAAGGAATGCCTATAACTTGTTAACAAAACAAGTAACAGAGAACCTGAGCAGATATTTTTTCAAAGAGGATATATAAATAGTCTACAGGTATATGAAAAGGTGCTCAACATTACTAATCATTAGGGAAATGCAAATTGAAACCAAAACAAGATATTACTTCACACCTGTTAGGATGGCTATTATCCAAAAGACAAAAGATAGCAAGTGTTGATGAGAATGTGGAGAAAGTTAAACCCTTGTACACTTTTGTTAAGAATGTACAATGGTGTGGCCACTATGCAAAACAGTATAAATATTCCTCAAAACAATTTAAAAAACCCTACTATATAATACCCAGTAATCTCATTTCTGGGTGTATATTTAAATTGAAATAGGATCTCAAAGAGATATGTTCACTCATGTTTATTGTAGCATTATTCTCAATATTCATGATATGGAAACAAATGCTCACAGGTAAATGAATAGACAAAATGTGGCATATACAAACAATGTAATATTATTCTTTAAAAAAGAAGAACATTCTGCCATATGTGACAGCACGGATGAAACTGTATGACAATATGACAAGTGAAATAAAGACAAATCAGTGAAATAAGAACAGAAAGACGAATATTGCATAGTCTCCCTTGTTTGAGGTATCTAAAATAGTCAAACTTGTAGAAGCAGAGGTAGAATGATGGTTACCAGGGATTGGGAGGAGAGGAAATAGAGAGATGTTATTCAACAGATATAAATTTTCAGTTATGCAAGATGAAAAAATTCTGGAGACCTACTATCCAATGTAGTACCTGTAACTAATACTAGATTGTTCACTTAAAAGTTTGTTATGAGGAAAGATCTCAAGCTAAGGGTTCTCACCACAAAAAAAGAAGGTAAAACAGGAGGACACTACTGAGTGATAATGTTTATTATCTTGATTATGGAGATAGTTTCACAGATACATACATATGTTCAAACTCATCAAACATATACATTAAATATGTATAGTTTTTTTGTATAACTATTATACCTTGTAAAAGCTGTTAAAAATTATATTCATAAATTCATACACACAATGACAACTCCATGATGTATCTCTTTAAATTTTCATATATTAGGCTAACTCATTAAAGAGCAATAAAACTATTTAAGACTATTTACTCTTCTATCTTAAAGGATATATAATTCAGGAGACACAAGGAGACAGTTTTTTTCTTTTCTTTTTTATATGGAAGTGCAGTTTCCTGGGACACAGAATGTTAAATAAACTAACATCACAAAGAAAGTCTCCTCACAGGTAAGTCTGGATAAAAAGAGCTCAGATTTCCTGTATCTTATACTAAGCCAAAAGAAGCATACCAACCTCAAAGTTCATTTTTAAAGCTGTCATGCTCATGCGCATGGCAAGACACCATTATCTGAATTATTTGTTCAAATGGATCTTATTTCTAAAAAATGATAAAATATGAAACAAGAAACTCAAATTTTAGTGTTGCACTTTATTATAAAATGGCATCATCTTGAACTTCTGCATCCTGAAAAGACTTCTGATTAGTTTCATTGCTTATCTACCAGAACCATTTGTAACCTTCAACCTTACTTGGCCAGGAAGGTCATTCTAACAGTTGCATAACCAAACGTTCAAGAGAGCCAGTGATCCGTCACCCTCCTATTGAGTTTAATCATATTCATTTTGGGAAACTATGTGCCTTGGGACAGTTCACTCTGTTGTGCTGCTGTAATTTATCATATAAGGCAAAGTATCCATTTATATACTGCCAGAAAATCCTTCAGGAAAAAAAACGAGATAAATATCACATTGTTTCCAAACCTAAATCAATGTTTTCATCATTTAAACATGTCAAGTTTCTGTAATATGCAAGACAAGGCAAACAAAGAAAAAAAGAGAAATATAGCACAACTGAATCTCAAACAAAATTTAGAAGAGCATTTAGGGTATCATGAAAGAGAAAACAGGTTTGTCACTTGATCCTAACAGTAATCTCATAAAGTGGGCATTATTTACCTCATCTTACTGAAAGAGAAGCAGGCTGCAGGAGATCCAATACTCATGCCATGGCTATACTGCTGGGGAGGAGCTTATGCTTTTCTACCCTTTACCCCAAATAGCTTATAATGCAATAGGAAAGAAAATACACAGAAATTACAAAACATCTGTAAAAATAATGTGTCAACAGGTGTAGGAATAAAATTGGTGAAAGCAAAAATGCAACTACTCATAGGCTTTTCATCTGTTTTTCTCCTCCCAGAGTGAGGAACTTCAATAGAGTTATGGTTTTCTGGAAAACCCTGACTATAGGAGACCCCTTTGTAAATTTTATTCTCAGGGCTGGTGACATTTTTTCCCTACAGAATGTATATGTCCACTGAAGACCCTGACTCCTGATAGGCATAGAGACCTTGCAGGGCTTTTATTTATGCAATGCTATCCAGTATTCAGCTTAATAGTGTTAAAGAACAGCCATTTTCTTATCTCTCATGATTCTTTGGGTTGACTGGGCTCAGCTGGATGGTTATTCTTCTTCACACAATTTTAGCAATGAGCTTTAGCCATCTAGGGGCTAATTAAGCTGAAATGTCCAAGTGGGCTTACTAACCTGGATGGCAGTAGATATTTGCTCTCAGCTGGGAGTTCAGCTGAGGATGTCAGCTGAAGTGACGTGGCCTTTCCTTGTGGGTTGAGTTTTCACAGAACAGCCACTCAGGGAGAGGGGGGTCATTTTGATAAAAACATTCCAAAAGGAAGTTGCTAACTCTCTAATATCTCAGTTTACGAGTCCCAGTATACCACTTTTACTGCTTTCTGTTGGCTCATCTAGATTTAGAAAGAAGAAAAATAAGTTTTACTTCTATATGTAGCATGAGCATGAACATATAAAGAGAAGAATTGTTGGAAGTCATCTTTGGAGCCCAGTTCCTATAAAAGTTGCACTTCTGACAGAGAAGCTATAGATGTGACCACCTCAAAATGCTCTCAAAATCTTCCTATTAAGGGATACTTGCTAAATATCATACATATTGAGTATAAAAGGGTCCTGTCGACATAGAGCCACAAATGATTAGAAGCAGATAAAAACATGGGAGACATTTTGGAGGAGTTGAAATTTTGATATTAATCTGACTGAGATGGTTATATACAAATTGAACAACCTCGGTGAGCTAATATTCAGCTAATGTTTATGTAATTCAAGCAAATCAGACCTTAGTCCACAAAGTGATATCTCAGCTTGATGTTTTGAGCATAGAAAATGCAGTATCTCTATGTGTCTGAATTTGATTGTAAAGAAAGCTGTAGAAAACCAGGCAGACTATATTTTTCATTCTGTTCTAAGATGGATTCCGATCAATCACAATGAATCAATCTAGATCAAAGCTTTAAGGGTATCCAAATAACATATTTGTGACAGATGGGTGGACCAGATGACTGACTATGCATTCCATTGGAGTCTTGCCAAGCAGCCTTTTGAATACAATCTGTTGAGTGATTGGAAATGACTCATGGATTCATACAATGCATTATATTTACAATAAAACAAGACTAAGAAATATCTATAGATGCCAAAAATGTATCTTTTGTGGAGAAAAATTTTAGAATAATGCAAGGTTACATACATCCTCACAGCAATTTCCTATGGTTATTTAAAAGTCATGACCTGAAGCTGCACTCAGCACAGCTTTAGCATTTTGATAAGACAAGACAGAGCCAGAATACCAAGCAGGTGTGAAACAAGCCTTGTCTCTGAAACAGAGAGAGATGAGGGCAAAAGAAAGGGTGGGGAGGAAACAAGCAAATAAATAAAATTACTCATAGTGGATACTCTCAAGCAGGTCCAATCTCAAATCTGCTTTAAGAAACCAGATGCTGTGCAAACAGAGAGTCTAAGAAATTTCTTACCTTAATATTCTTAAAAGTAGTTGTGTGTAATTATTCTTTTTAAATACAGCATTTTGGAAAATTTGAATTGGTAGGAGAGCAAATTCCCTAAAATCCCACTCTAAAATAGTCCTTGTCATTCCTCTTATCATTCAGGTCTTTGTTTGTTGGCTCATTCATTAATTCATTTATTGATTATAGAATAACTAGTTTCTTTCAACAGCTATAACAAAGTCCAACAAAAGAGAGATCTCATTAGAATTATTGCTGTTTTGTTAAAGATTAGGTAGGATTAGAGGGTGAGAAATGGCATTGGGTGGGAGGAGCATCTGATTTATTTCAAGGTTTTTGATGCAATACAGTTGATTATAATTTTATTAAGGCATTATATACTAGGGAGACGAGTTGGAAGTTCAGTAATTTATCTATAGGAAATTTCTGCACAAAACCGACCCAATGAAACTTGCCTGGTCCATCTGCCTCCCCTGGACCCTCAGGCCACCAGGATGACAACATGCCCATAGGTCCTTCTGTATCCTGATCCTTATCCACATATTGCCTGCTCCCTCAAGGTGTTGTACAAGTTAAGAGTAGTCTGTCTCCTTGGCCGAGACATGCAAGTGTTTGGCTACGGTAATCCTGTGTGTGACTGGGAGGTTGCAGGGGAGGGCCTTATACATTAGGTTTGCCAGGAGTATTGTGCCTTTTCTTCAACACCATCTAGATGATCTTAAATGTAATATGAGTCTCAAGGTAAACGAGGAATCAATCCTACATTCATCAATACCAGCAATTTACTACCCACTCCCCTCACAGTCCTGTGCAAACTCCCAGTCTAGTGGTGGGTGTAAAGCCACCATTTCACCAGGTCTCTTTTTGCAGAACTTTAGGCCTCATTTCAGTCATAAAAATAAATACTTGTGATTTTGAGAACAGGTAAGGCCCTTGGACTTTGAGAACAGGTAAGGCCCTTGGACAGCTGTCATATACACACTGGGGACAGGAGCCCTATTCAAAGGCCATCTCACTACCGAACATTAGCAATTAGAATGACACTACAGCCACTTGGCCATTAAGTATGCTGTTTATGAGGAGGAGAGGAGGGAAGAATTCAGGCTCAACAAACTATTGTAAGAAAAATGCCTTTATTTCTACTCTTCCTGCTGAAGAGGCTAGCAGAGAAAACTGTATCACATTCCCTCTTTCTGCCCCAGGCACTGTGCATAGTTTGCAAATAAGGGAGCTGGCAGCTGACTGCAACAGCTGAGTCCTCCGTGAGGGATTCACCAGGATTGAATCCCTCCAGCTCCCTGCCAGAGGAAACAAGTTAGAGACAGATGCATTCAGATACAACAGTGGGCAGGTGGAAGGAAAAAGAGGACCATAAATTCAATACGAAGTTATGGTCACCACACAGGGTTAACATTTGGTTCTGATTTGAACTGGAGACTGTATGAATTGAAGATGTAAGAAATCATACTCAGGTCAGTAGCTTCCATTGGATGGATCTACAAATGCTGACTACCCTTCAGTTAACTCCCCCTGAGGAATGCCACGTAGGAAATAAGACTTATAGCAAACAAGCTGAAGTTCCAGTCACTCTGTTCTTGCAGAAGAAAACCTTTGCCCCTGAACACGAGAATGACTCCATTCTCAGAAACCTCCTCCAGGACATAGAAAAGATGATGGCTTCCATTGGGCAGCTGGGAAGGATGTGAAAAGGGGTGAAGTCACAACACGTGCCTAAAGTAGCCCTTGTCACTATCTGACAAATTCTTGTTTATTCATTTTTACTGCTTGTTATTTCCTCTCACTGAATGTAAATGTTAAGGGAACAGTGTCCTGTCTTTTTTCACTGCTTTCCTTCAAATTTTTAGAAGAGTTTGGAACTAAGTCAACATTTACTAAATTTTGTTTGGGTGTTTCCCTTTTACGTTTTCTGCATATACATTCACATATATTTGCAATTATCTCATACATTTAACTTTTTACATTATTTTTCTACTGAATATTGTAAGCACTTACGTAGCCACACAACCTTTATAATGATACATGTAAATGACTGCTTAATATTTCTTCTAGCTGAGTGCCATAAGTATACCACTATTTCTGGGTATCCAATTTATTTCTAACTGGTTTGTTATAACACAACTTTTAGCAACCATGTACTTTGATACCCTTTTACATATAGTTATTTTTAACCTCTTTTGAATTACTGTATTTCCTTAGAATTACATGACTAAATCAATGGATTTAAATGTTTTTTGATCCTTGATTCATCACAACCAATTCATTTCAGAACATGTTCTACCAATTTAACTAAAGATGTGAGGCAATGCCCCGTGACATTCATAACTTGATTTTTTCTTCATTGTTTATATTCTCTCAATAATCTCCAACAATGAGAGTAGAAAAACACCTATTTTTATTCCTCCATGTGTTAAGTGACAACACAGATTCATCAGTCGTGGAGATTCATCATTCATCAGTCCTAAGATATGACTTGATTTACTAAGCTACCTTCAGGCCTGCATGTTGAGTTTAAGAAGATTCAAAGCTTCTAAGAGAAGTAAGGAAGGACTATGTGGGGCTACATTTCTGCCACGCAAAATGGCTGCCAGATGATAAGAAGAGATGATAGGAAGTGGCTACAAAGATAACCTTCTGCCCCGAGCTGCCCCAGGTAGCTACATAACTTGAAGAAAATTTTCAAGCTTTGCCTGAGCCTAAACTTAGAGATTCATATTCATGAAAGAAATTTTCACTTTGCTTATCCTATTGTCCACAACTTTGCTCAATCCTGAATGATATCACAAGAGGATACTTTGCCAGGTATCCCAGTTAAGTGTTAACCAAACAGAATGTGTTTCTATTTACCATGAGCTTAGAGTCTGAGGTCATCCTATGAATTCTCTTTGCCTTTCCCCTGGGGACCACAAAGGGCTTTGATATATTGGTTTGTTTGTCCTTGGTGCAATAGGGGATAATAAAACAAAATTATCCCCATTTTTTATGTTTGTTGAAAGTGAACTCACATGAAAACACTAGCTAGTATTTAGTTTCTTCTATTTTTTAAGTCCAGGATGTATACTATTTCATTTGTTAATTTTATTATAAATTCATAGGTCCCCAAAATTTCCTATTCCTAAACTTCATCAGTTTTGTTCAATTGCCTTTAGATCAAAACAGTGACTACGATAGTCTTTTCTAATACTTGGCATTGAACAATGCTGCATATTGAACGAACTACAAATGTCTGAAATTTCATACAGTTTATTCAGTCTACATGTAGCTATTTCTTCAGCATAAAAATTAGGTACAATTTTGCTTGCATTCCACATATTTATGCTCTTGGTGCCTTTTCATTGATTTTTCTTTGTCTCAGAATATTTGTTTCATTTTCTAATTTATTGTTGATTAGAGACTAAGCAATGTGAAAATGTGTCTTTACCAGCCTGCCAGAAACTGAAGTCTGAATATTTCCTCATTTTTTCCCCTCAGTGTGAATCATTTATCAGTTCCTCGTATAGGCCGTGTATGTTATAACTATTTATATAAAATTCAGTGTGAAGCATTTCGAGATTTAGGAAACTCTTGAAGTCTTATCTTCTATACCTAGTTCCTCTCAACATGACAAGCTAGCATCTTAAACTTCTATTTCCTTTTTCTTATTTTTTCAATTCACAGGTTTCAAATATTTATATTGATAAAGAATGCTAATTCTCTAAAGTACTGGGAAAAATATTAAAACATTGGCTGATTACAACTTAAGCTTTCTCTGCTACTTAAGTTTCATATCAATAACAAGTTCCAATGAAATTTATTTCAGGCATGTCATAGCACAATAAAAAAATTTCCATTATTATGTAGTAGCTATGATTATCTGGCTAGAACCTAGTTTGACAAAGTTAGTCAAAAAGAAATGCTTTTGCTCATAATAGTTTTTATTGATTTTCAATCTTGATTTTTCTGCCTTTTTTCCTTTCTCACTCCTATTCAAGCTTCCCTCAGAACTTTTTTGAACCTCATTTAGTTACTGGCTAATTGGCTTTCTAGATATGTTGTATAGGAAAGAACTCGTTTCCACATGGAAAAACTCCCATTTAGTTTGTAAAGAGGCCAACTTAACTCTCAGCTCTCCAGGAGCCCACTCTTCTGAAACTTCCACTCCAGTCAGGGACAAATACCAGGCAGCCCCAATGAAACAGACAGCCCACAAAGTAGGAACAGACTTAAACACAATGAATGCAGGCTGGAAAGGGCTGGGAGCAGCTGGACTTTCCATTCTTTTCCTGATTCTTCTTCTGTTGACAGTGTCCTGACAAATTCTTAGGATGGTATTTGGGTTGGGGGGAACCAGGAGAAAAACTTTTAAATTAGTCCTTTAGTTGGTTTAATTCACATTAACCACTTGATGATAATATGAATTGTAGGGAATGAGAAGTGTGTAAGACCACTGAACTAGATTTTATATTTTCAGGCAGCCCCAAAATAAGTTGTGAAACAATTAACCCAAAGCTAAATGTGGCAAAAGAAAAACATTTCTAGACCAATACACTGGGTATTCTTTCACCCATAGTTTTCAGCATTTCCTATCGCCTCTGCAAACACATCAGAGAAATAATTGTAGTTTTGGAATTAGAGTCACCTGTTTTTGTAGCTGGAACACCATTTACGCCTCCTTCATAGCATTTATCAACATTGCATTCACATGATTGGTGACTCACTGCCTTTCCAGACTCTAAGATCTTCAACAAACAGGACTATATTTTGTTATATTGGCTGCCTAATCTCCAGTTTTGAGCATGAGGTCAGAAATAAGTATTTCTGAATGGGTGAATAGAAGTGTTAATGCAAAGAGTCAAACTCTGTAAAATATTTGAAGAAGTTTATTTTGAGCCAAAAATAAGTAACCATGGCCCATGACACAGCCCTCAGAAGGTCCTGAGAACATGTGCCCAAGGTGGTTGGGGCGCAGTTTGGTTTTATGCATTTTACAGAGATATGAAACTTTAATTAAATACATTGAAAAAATACATTGGTTTGGTCTAGAAAGGTGGGACAACTTGAAGTGGGGGCTTCCAGCTTATGGATGGATTTAAAATTTTTCTAGTTGACAATTGGTTGAGTTTATCTAATGACCTGGAATTAATAGAAAGGAATGCCTGGGTTAAGATAAGGATTGTGGAGACCAAAGTTCTTCTTTGCAGAGGAGGCCTTTCTCTGTAGTAGGCTTCAGAGAAAATAGGTTGAAAAAGGTTTCTTATCAGACTTAAAGTCTCTGTTGATGTTAAAGATGGATGGGTATAATGAGGCATATCCCACCCGTACTTCCCATCATGGCCTGAACCAGTCCTTCAGGTCAAATTTTAAGAGTTCCCTGGCTGAGGAGGAAGACTATTCAGATGGTTGAGGGGGACTTAGAATTTTATTTTTGGTTTACAGAAGATCGAATAAGTGAGTAAAGACATGGTTGTGAGGCCAGTCCAAGTCTTAACAATATCCATAGAAAATACGGAACACATGGCAGTTGTTTATCACACAAATAGGACTGAAGATACACACCAAAAAAATCTATCATCTCCATGCTCGTTTTTAATGTGTTGGCAAATATATTAACTTTTATCAAATGTCTTATCCTTAATCAGAACACATATGTGTTCTCAAAAGCTTCTTTTTCTGGATGTTTGTAACACTTAACACAGGTGCATTAAAAAACCTTAATTATATGCAATTTTCTAATTCTGTAATAATTTATTCAGATATTTCAACATGAAAGCACCTGGATGAATTTTTAAATGAGAGTCCTTGCTTTTTTTCTTTTCCCCCATAATATCATAGAACTCATCCTTTGTTAATTGAAAACAGTCTCCAATCTATATTGATCCTGGGTTCCTATGTTTACTCAGTCTGAAAAATAGAAAAACATGTTTCCACACTGCTGATTGCAATACAAATTAAGCACCAGCTGGGTTTGTGAGTCAGTGGCTAAGGATTACTGCAGCCTTATAGCATAACATAATTTGAGTGGTAAGATCAATCACGTAAAATAAACACTAAGCAGGAGCAGATTTTTTTTTCTAAGGGGTTTCAGAAATGAGGAAGAAATGTTTTGAACAAAAATAGAATTAAAGGAAGCCATCTTTAGCTGACCACCAATGCTGTTTTAACTTTCTTGCTTATGAAAGACTGTTCGTTTTCAAGAGTGACGGAGACATACTCAGTGTGTTACTGCCATTTGTCTAACTCATGACAACCTGTGAGGAACATTTGAAAACAAAGCAGCTGATTGGAAGTTTTAGCTCGGCTACTTCCTTGCTCATTTCATGACTCGGAATAACTACTAAGTGCCTCTGAGTCTTATTTAGCTCATTCACCTGTCAGATCCCAGGCTCTGTAACTAGCTGGGTGACCTTGAGAAAATTATTCTCTGTGGCTAAATTAATTCTCTATTACCATTTCCATATACATAAAATGAGGATACTCAGGCTACCTAACTCAGAATGCTGCTGTGAAAATTAAATAGAACAGCATTTCTACAGTACGTGGAACAGAGGCTGGCATGCAAGAAACATTCCACAAATCACTGTGACTATCATTTCTCTAATATTCTTTTTCATGAACAGTTGTATATTCTGCTTGTTCATGGGTTTAAAAGTACTCCAAAACCTGCTGACTGAATTATGAGGCCAAAGGTATTCCACCTTCCCCCTCATCCTTGCTCCACCTGCCCTAAGCCTTTTTGAAATATTTTAGAACCCTGGACTACTGCATTCATTTCCTAAGGCTGACATAAAAATGTACCACAGACTGGGTGACTTAAACACCAGAAATTTATTTTCTCACAGTTCTGGAAGCTAGAAGTCCAAGATCAAAGTGTCAATGGGATTGATTTTTTTCTGAGGCTCCTCTCCTTGCCTTGTAGATAGTTGTCTTTTTCTGGTGTCTTCACAGAGTCATCCTTCTGTGTATGTCAGTGTTCAAATTTCCTCTTCTTAGAAGGACACTGGTTATATTAGGCTAGGGGCAGCCCTAAGAACCTCATTTGAACTTAATTACCTATCTAAAGATCTTATCTCCAAATACAGTTGCATTCTGAGAAACTGGGGGTTAGGACTTCAACATATGGCTAGGACTGGGACATGTTAGGCCACAACCACCTAACCTCAGTTCAGCTATCAGTCCCTAGTCTCTGTTTCAAGGGAGTCCTAATGAGCATTGAGTTCTTTTCCTGCTATTTGTCTCTTGGCAGGAGACTGGTATAGGAGAATAATCTCAACCATTGTGAACGGCACAGAAAGCCCCATCCTGCAAGAATCTATTGTTCCCCGTAAGCATATTTCAACATCCTGGAGCCAAGTGTAGAAGAAATTAAATAGAGAAACTAAGTTCATTTTGCCACCATCAATGCGGGTGCTTTCTGACACAACCACCTACACCTTCAAGGTCATCATTCCCCAAACAAGTTTCCAGGGCCCAGGAACCAGACCTCAGAGGGAGAGGTCTGCTTAGGATTTCACATTTCCCCACATCCTCTGGAAGCAAGCTCACTAGTGCCTAGAAAATAAAAAATCTAATCACTCATAGACTGGCCCTTTACGCGTGGGCATTTGCTTCTGTGAGATTTAGGTAAGTCCAATTGGAGTTGTTCTCTTATGGTTTCTCCTACTACTTCCCAGATATGGCCTTGGCCTCAGTCATGCCTTGCTACTGCCACTTCATCTCTGCTGTCTCTTTGGAAGTTCTTGGTTTCCACTACTGAGCTGCCAGGCAGCTGCTCCTCACTCTCATCGGCAAAATGCTGAAACCCTTAGCAGTGTTTCTCATTAAATTTCACTCTCAGAGACAGAAAAACTCATCCCTAAGTTTTACAGCCAGGAAGATTACCTGAATTTTATCCCATCTTTCTGAGCACCCTGTCTTCTCATGATGCAAAAGGCCTAAGTACCACTCTAGAAGCAGCCTGGCCGTCTCTGCAGAAGCCTAGTTAGCAGTAGCTAGCTCAGTATTGTATGCATTCTACAAATGTGATTCACCTAAATTTCCTATCTGGAAAGGTGTGGGATACAATAAGTGGAAAAATAATAGGCTTTAGGTTAAAACCACTGGTTAAATTCTTCTTCCCTTGCATTCCTTTTTTGAGTAAGTCATTTGTTAAGAGCCTACTATGTGCTCTGCAGCTGTGAACTTGAGTAACTTAAATTTTTTACACATCTGTTTTTTAATCTACAAAATAATAACTGCTACCTCATAGCATTTTCAGAATTAAATGGCATTAAGTATGCAAAGACCATGGAATATGTAGTAGATAATAAAAGGTAACTATTACTATTTTCAGGTTAATGGAGAGTGACAGCAAATAGATCTGTAGTACTTTGTGATGGACACAACATTTTATCAGCAGTGGTCTTTATGCCATTTTAGTGAGGTCTTCTTTTCTCAGGTTCTCTCAAACACTTCTTCATTCATTCATTCAATATGCAGAGTTTATGTGAGTGTCTACTCTGTCCTAGGCTCAGCACCAGACCCAAGGGAGGCAACAGTGAACAAAACATGCAAGTTCCTGAAAGCAGGAGCCTTATAACGATACAGAGAAAGATGGACATTAAGCAAGTAATTATATATATGGCATATGCTGCTGTGTGGAGGTATAAGTTACTTTGAGAGCCTATATTATAAAACCTGGGTGTGGGTGTCAAGTGGTACCTTTGTCTGTCTGATAAAATCTGCTTAAGAAAATATCTACAGTCTCCAAATTACACAGTCATACTGGTATGAGTTGAAGTCTAGCTAAGCTATCAGCATTCCCGCAGTAGACTCAGCTTTCTGGATATTCCCACGACTTGTGTACATTCTGTCCAGCATGACACTGATAGGGAAGGCATGTCCTGTCACTCCTGGGAATATATGTGTTGTTATTTCATGAGATTTGGCTTCCCCAAAAGAAATGAGAAAGGCCTAACATGGCCTTTTGTTATGAGAACATTCTTTCTGGGATAATTCCTGGCAAAATTATTTCATTTCTGTAAAAGTTTCCTAATGCATATCACTTTAACCCAGCTAGGGTAAAGGCAGCAGACTGAAAAACCAGCTATGGTTTTCAATATGAGCAATCAAAACACATAAGGATAAATTTAGACTTCTAGTGCTTCCCATGACCCTTGTATGTGAAATACAGGTTGGATTTTTTTTTTTCTTTTCTTTTCCTCCTCCTCTTTTTATTTCTTCTTCTAGCTTTACTGTTCTCTCTCTCTCTCACCCTTTTTTATTGTTGCTTTAGTACTGTTGGAATGCATTGAGAAGCCAAAATTCCTTGCATTCAGAAATGGCATTGCAGAGACAGAGGCAGTGGGACTATACTGCCCTGACTTTATACTTTTTGGAAAATCCATTGCAGATTTTCACTGACCAGAATGGAGCAACAGTGGCATGACTTCTGAGCACAGTTTCCTCAAGCCATCCAATTAGAGACTCAGCTTTCCAAGGAGAAATCAGGAAACAATCAGCAGGGAGTAACTGTAAGATGGTAGCTGTGAAATAGTTCCCTACGTAGTAAATATGATGAATAGGCAGAATGTAAATCTCCTGAGCCAAAAGAAAATCCTAAGTGGATAAAGCAGCTTACACACTAACTATGGTTTTTAGTGATGGCTTACATGGCTTAAGATCATCCTAGATCGGCAAGAGGCAGAGCTTACTAGAGGTGCCAAAAAGGATTACCTTTTGCACACTGTAATCTCTACCTGTTTACAGACTCAACTATATCTTTTTGACAGCCTAAGACAAGGCATTCATAGAATAGAAAAACCTGAATGGTAAAACAAAAAAAAAATTATATATATATATATATATATATATATATATATATATACACACACACACACACACACCCCATTAACTTTTGAAAAAGATAACTTATAAAACTAATATACTTGAAAATATTATGTTTAAGAAATTTTGAAAGTGTGATGAAAAATATTTTTTAAATACTGACGAAGAAGAAAAACAGTATGTATGCATATAATATTGTTAAATGTTTATAGGCATCTCCCAAGATGTTTTTTGATAGCATAACATTCCTTTGTACAGAAGTAATATAATCAACTAACCTTCTACTGACAAACATTCTATGATTTTTGTCCATTATAACTAATGTGCAATAACTGCTGCTTCAGCTAACTGACTTTGGCTGTATCACCGCATAGTTAAGATTCTTATGATATCTTTCTAAAAATTGAATTGCTAAATCAAAATTTACATATTTGAATGGTTCTTGAGTAATTACTGCCAAATTTCCCTTCAGAAGGGGGCTTCTGTTCACTCCAACCAGCATGATTGATGAAAAAATCATATTTTCTGGGGACATGTTCTAAATAAAAATTCAAAAATTTTATTTATTTGCTTTGCACAAACATAAACCAACTACTGCTCATTTTCCCCCTGCTCGTTCTCCTATGTTTCTCTCAGAATGCTGCTTGTGATTCTTCCCATCTCCTTCTCCATGTGTGGTCTAATGGAGCTGGCCCTTTTCTCTGCAGATGCTTTTTTTCTTTATCAGAGAAGAATGCAATGTGTCGTTTGACCCTGACTTGACACATCTGAGGTTTAGCAATAAACTCCTTTTATCTTCCTTATCAGATCTGAAGGTCAAAGGTATGGTTGCAAATCTAAGTGCTATTTTTGACAAAGCAAGCCAAACGTTACCTTTTCATCTGAAACACCACAAACCTTCATTGTTTTCTCTTACTAAATGCACTTCTGGGAACCCTTGATTTGTTATAGCCTCCTCTGGGTCTTGTATAATGACCTGCCACTATGTGATAAGGGAAAGATTGATTTTGCTTTCTTGTTGTAAAAGAAAACACAACTTCCCTATTTGAAAGAATATTCATTCCAAAAAGCTATGTACTGTGGTGCCACCCAGTACCAGCCCTCTTTGACCATGGCACCAATTAGCAGAAAGTAATTCTGTTGTCATGACCTCCGGTCCTCCACCTCAGCAATAAACATACCACTTTGGGTAACACAGAGATCTGTGTTGTCTAACATAGTAGCCACTAGCCACACGTGGCTATTTAAGTTCAAATTAATTAATAGTACATAAAATTGAAAATTCAGTTTCTCAGTTACATTGGTTTATTTTATGTGATCCTTCCATTTAAGTAGTTAGTAGCTACAGAGCAGTACAGAGTATAGAACATTTCTGTTGTCAAATAATTATATTGGACATCATTTATCTAGAGATTCACTTTTGGTGATGTCCAGAAAAGGGCTCAGGGCAAATTTAGAAACAGATTTCTTTCTCCAAGTTTGTGTTTTTTTATTTCAAAGTACGTTATCTTCGCAATCCCAACCTAGAAATCTCTGATTCATGTACTGGTCTGATAAGGAATACTGGCAAATCACTTGCAGTGAAGTGTTAGGGCTCAGAAAACAATCACCCGAAATGAAAGCCTCAGCAGTAGTCTCACAAACAAAGTTCTTCTTTGACCTTTTCCTGTCCTCTTACCTCTCAGGCCCATTCTCTGCAGAGGCTAGCCATAGAAATGAGAATCCTTCTTCCCTCAAAGTGGGTCATGAAAACCAGAACCCTCTTCTCAAAAGTCAGACTTAAAACCTAAAAACATTTTCTGTAAAAACTGGCCAAAAAGAAGTTATCTGACTTATCTTGATTGATTGTAGGTCATAATGCCTCCATTCCAGACAGGGTCACACCCACACCCAGAAGGAAGGAATGCATGCTCAGAAACACTAAGAAGAATCTAGAAAGAAAATGTGGCGGGTTTTCTTACTCAGTCAATTCATATTAGATTGTATCCTTTTGTCCAATCATATTTCTACACAACTATTCATATTTTGTGGAATCCAAGCACAAAAATGAACAATTTTCCCCGGTATCTATCAGTCTTCAATCTGAAGTTTCCTGTGTATATGCGTCAAATAAATTTGTGTGCCTTTTCTCCTATTAATCTGCCGTTTGCAAGGTGATTTCTAAGTGAGGCTTCAGGGGTCCAAGAGGAACGTCTCCCTTGGCCCCCACAGAAGAAATCTGATTGTAATAACATACAGGAATAAGATGCAGGAGACAAATTTACCTCATCAGCAACGTAGCCAACATAGACCAGTTTTGCTGACCTGATCTCCTCTGTCTTACTTTCTCCATTTTTACAGTGAGCCACCAGTCATAGAGGAAGGCTCTGGGCAAGGATACAGTGGCTTTTCCAACATAAAAGTACCTGCCTTGATGAAGCCATGGATTCTAGTATAGGGGAGAAAAAGTATTATATTTTCTTCACTCACCGCAAGGTTCATAGCTGAGGCTTCGGTAACCAAGGATAGATCAACAAGAGAAAAGTATACAAATGCATTTAAAGTAAGTTTTATTCAGTTTTTTTAAGATGGAGTCTTGCTCTGTCACCCAAGCTAAAGCGCAATGGCTTGATCTCAGCTAACTGCAACCTCTGTCTCCTGGGTTCAAGTGATTCTCCTGCCTCAGCCTCCCAAGTAGCTGGGATCACAAGTACCCACCACCACACCCAGCTAATTTTTGTATTTTTAGTAGACACAGAATTTCACCATGTTGGTCTTGAACCCCTGACCTCAGGTGATCCACTCGCCTTAGCCTACCAAAGTGCTGGGATTACAGGTGCGAGCCACCACACTCAGCCTGTTTTTTGAGAAGATCTGTGTATTTTTATGGACAGTCATGCAGAGGTATGATTGGAAGACAAGAGTTTTAACTAATGGCAATAATAAACTTGGGGAGGGGGACTTAGCCAGGCTTGCTTTTTCAGATTCTTGTCTATATCCTTGTGTCTTGAGAAATAAAGATACTAATGAGGGTCTTATAACCTCCTTCAGAGAAGAAGGGCAGAAGTATGTCAGAGACTGACCTTCATGTTTCTGTGGTTTTTCTCAATTTCTTTCAGCTTCAACTATTCAGTATGCCAACGAGCTATAATTTGGGGTAATGTCTTCTGAGGCATGTCACTATTAAACTATTAAACACCGTGATCTATGATTTTATAGTTTTCTTAAATACACCAAGCCTATTTTTGTTTTTTTTTAATATTTTATTTCTGTTTCAATGTCACCATGACATTAAACAGAGTGAGCCTCTTTCAATTCTCAAATATATAATAACCTGTTTTCATTTAGAAGTCTAAAGTTCTCTCCATTTCACACTCACTCAGCTTGGATAAGCTAATATCTTCCATTCATAAAAATTCCCTTATTCTCACTTAATACTTGCCTTAACATGCAGATGACTATCCTTAACCAGACTGAGAGAATCAGAATTATTACTCTCAGACAGTAAGGAAGAAATTATCCTTCCCATAAGATCTGCTTTAAATGAATTAAGAATTTATTTTAAGCTAAATTCATAATGACCAGAATAGCTTTGTACAGTCCATCTTGCCAGACATATGATGTACATGTATTAAGTACTTCAAAGGTAAGCTTCTGGAAAAAACCTTCAATGGTCTGTATGTTCTATCCTAGTGTATAAAACACAACCTATCAACAGACATTAATCAATCAATGTGACGTCATGGGAAAGTGGATTTTATCTGGTGTTTTTAGTATTTACTCAGTGAAAATCCTTCAGGCCACAAGAATTCTGTTCTTTGTGGATGAACATAAGTGTACTTATTTTAGATGCTACTGTGATTCTGGATCTGGCTGGTTGATGGGGTCAGAAGGAAGTGGTTTGTGTGACTCTTTTCCTTACCAAGGGACATTCAGTTTAAAGAGAAGAACACATGTGGGAATCTATTCAAAAATAATAATGCCAAATCATTCTGAGGGCAGCAGAGTAAAAGTCCCAAGTGCTGCTAAAGCATTTAATAATGCAAAAACCTTCCAGACTGCTTGAAGCATCCTAATTAGCTGAAATTGATGACTAGCTGCCAGTTCCCTGATAGAAAATAATAAGGTTTCTTGTTGGATAATATAAAAGAAAATGTGAAGCCAAATATTATCCCTGCTGTTAAAGTGCTGAAAGTAAACATACTTATTTTTACACACATTGATATTTTCTCATTAATTTTTGAATTAAATGCAACACCACAATATTAACATTAAAGTATTGTAGATCTAGTTCTCAGATTTACATATACTAGGAAATAGACTTTATGAGAATCTTTATTTCTTTGCGGATTTAAGATGACCTTTTGTAGCTGATACACGCAGGCAACTACAAATCACTAATAAAGGTATTTCTGGGCTACTATTTGTGTGGTGATCCAGTATTTTTGTTCTGCAGATGCCTTTTAATTTGTGCATTAACTTTTTATTCAGCAAATGCTTATTAGGCACCTACTTTTAATCTAGGCAATGAAAGGTAGTACTGATATCATTCATCATAAAAAGTTATTGAATGCTTGTTTATCTATACCTGATGCAGCTCTAGGCATTAAGCTGAGTGAACTTAAAATGGTCTCTACCATGTCAGAGTTTATGAGATGGACAAAGCAAGTATTTACCTTGTTTTTGTCCAAGTGAGGAATTCAAAAGGAGTCATATATAACATGACTAATTATTTCTACATACCCTCTGCAATAGTGAACTTCTTAGATTTATAAATTCCAACGTAATTAAAGAAAAATTAGGTTTAGGCCAGAAAGGGACTGGAACCTCCCTTGAGAATGTTATGTACATAATTTCCAAGGATATAGTGAAAACATCTCACCACTCAGAATTACTATCTTGTTTCTCAATATACTGTGTCAATTTCTCTAATTGATTCATATTAAAGCCATTTCTGACCTGCTTTTAACAGACTAAAATGGTTTAGAAGGTGCAAAGGAGAAAGCTGGGGCTACTCTTTGCTTCCTAGAATGTGAGCTTTTACTTTTTACCTCAATTACAACGTGTAGTGCTGAGGGTAAATACAGTTGTGTGTGTATTTAGCAAAGATTATTCATAAGATATAGCTCACCCCTAATATAACTGAATAGAATATTAACATATATCAGAATGATGGGACTTTAAACACACATATAACCCTTCCAAAAATGACAAACAAATCTACCATAAATGCTTGTGTTTACGGAGACAAAACTTTCATTGAGAATTAGGGACTGCTTCTGAGGTACCTTGAAGAGAGAAGAATATACAGTGTTCACTACTGTGGTGTTCACCAGTGAGTCCTCCTGAGCCTGGTCTCTAAGTAGCAGTGACTATGAGCTTTAAGAACTCACATCCAGACACTAATAATCATTACTCAAGGAGCCACTTGACTCTCCTTGTAAGTATGATTCCCGACCTTAAACATCTCAACATCTTTTCTTCCCTGTCACTGATTAATTTCTTCACATGGGGATAAAGTGATATCAAAAAGGAAGCCTGGGGTTTAAAACAATTAAAATTCGCGTCTGAATAACTGTCTGTTATGAACTGATTTGATGGCTATTCACTCTTTTCATTTTTAGAATTATTAATGAGGTAATTGGAGTTAATTCCATTTCTCTCAGAAGGGGAAACTGAGGCTTGTAAAGAGTAACTGAGATCTTGTTCAAGACTTAGATACCCATTAGTGACAAAATTGGGGTTCCAGTATGTGTTCTTGGACTCTAAGGAGCCCTCTAGCAGCTACTTAGTTAACTGGACACAATTTTGTAGATAGAACTTTGTATGAAAAAAAGTGTCGAAGGTGCACCTATTGTCTCAGTACAATCTTAATCATAAAGAATCCTGGCCAAGACCAACTCGAGCACAGTTTTTCTTATGCTCTCCCAAGATAGTAAGACACAGGTGGGCGTGTGGAGTTTCTGGGTGTGCTGGCCTGCTGCTATCTTAGCCATAGAACGTGGGGAATCACGGCACTGTTGCCTTGGCAACAGAATGTGAGGAACCCTGCCTGGGACATTTCCCTGCACCCCATGTATTCTATTGACAAGACAAATAGAATGTGGGTGAGTGTACACAACTCAAAGCCAGTCTCCTTTGAGAACTTATTGTTAAAGCAGAAGAAAAGTACAGAATAATATTTCCAGTTCTTGCAATGTGAGCACCCTACATCTTGCAAACTCAGTCATACTGAGTTCAAGGTCATTGCGTTGGAATAAAAAAAGGGACTAAGATAACCTAGGATTCATAGCTGAATGTGCAATTAAATGGAACTCTAAGACCTCAGAAGAATGTATAATACTTTAATCCAAAAGCTATTGCCAAAATTATAGAACAAACCAAATGTAATGTCCTGGAATACTGACAAGATAAAAGGTGTGTCATAGTTAAAAAATAAAAATAACAAAGTCCTTCCTTTTTTTTGAGTTGGAGTCTTGCTCTGTCACCCAGGCTGGAATGCAGTGGTGCAATCTCAGCTCACTGCAACCTTCACCTCCCAGGTTGAAGCAATTCTCTGCCTCAGCCTCCCAAGTAGCTGGGATTACAGGCACCCACTACCATGCCCGGTTTATATTTTTAATAGAGAAGGGGTTTCACCATGTTGGCCAGGCTGGTCTTGGACTCCTGATCCTGTGATCCACCTGCCTCAGCTTCCCAAAGTGCTTGGATTACATGTGTGAAGTCCTTCCTCTTAATTTAAAACTATAACTAAGATTGGCCTTGGAATCAGAGAAAGCTAGATTGAAAATCAACCACTGTCACGTAACTAGTTATGTGACTTTAGTAAGGTAAATATGTAGCTCTGAAAGCCACTTTAAAACGGAGATAATAATACTCTCCTAAAAGAATTGTGGCAGGGATTAAATGAAATAATTGTGTATCAGTAGTTCTCAATCATGCATGATTTTGCTCCCTGTAAGACATCTGGCAACATATCATATAGCAACTTTCAATTATTTATTGAATCTTTACCATACGCACTATAATAAGAGGAAAATACAAAGGATTATAAGTTCATGATATGGTTATCTTGGAAAATACTAAATAGATGAAAGAAGCGTTTGACAGCAGTACATGGAAAAATACATAATCAAGAAACAAAAAGCAGCAATCAACTTCTGGAATGGCCGAGTGGCCGTCTCTGTGAATCTACTCTCCCTCTAAAACTACGAAAGTATAGACAAAAAAAAAACAACAGAAATAAACCACTGCAAAATGCAGGCAATTAACCAAAGCTACAAAATGAACCAATAATCGTCTACCCAAGATACTTAATGACAATAAGGCAGCATACTCTGTAGCATTTTAACTTGGGACTACCTGCATCTTCTTTCCCTCCCCTGTTCAGGAGCTCTGTAACCAAAAGCAGACAAATTGCAGGTAACGGAGAAATCCGATTGCTTTTGAAATTTTGTGAAAAGCACCATCCCTAAAGTATAGTCAAACTCTTGCACAAACTTATAGATTCTTAGAAAGTGGGTATTCTCAGAGTGTGGTGGCTATTTGATCTGACTCAGGGCTCAGCTCACCAGGGGTGCAAGGATCAGAGTGAGGAAATTCGAAAGCTCCTTTATATTCCATGGAATCTAAGAGACAGAACATGTGCAAGGCTATGTGCATATATAGAAATCCCTGAGGAAGAAAAGTCAATAGTCACTCATCTCTTCTCGGCCTTAAGGTCATGATAAAACGGGAAGTAAAAGCTAAGGTTATCTTGTAAACTGATGCCAAAAAATAAAAGGTGGGGAGACTTATAGGAAAGTCATTTAAAGAAATCTTGTGACCAATCATTGACCACTAAGTTATACTCATCAAGGGCTTACTCCTATAAAACACGGCTTAAAAATAAAGATAAAAACATTTATAAAAAAGCTAGAAGAGAACTAAGTAGACAACCACAGCAGGACAGACAGAATCTACAGAATGACTCCATGAAAGTCACAAGCAAATATGCAGCAAAAAGAACACCTAAAATTACAACATAAAAATAGAAACACAATACATCTTTGTGGGACAGAAATATTATTGTCACAATATATTGATGCCTAGTATTCAACAAAAAATATAAAAGTAGCAAACAAAAGGTAAAGTATGCCACATGCACAAAGAAAAAGCAGCAAACACATTTCATCAGGAAGATTTAAGTACGAACATAGTTTATGAAGACATTAAATCAACCATTATTAATATATTTATACTAAAGGAAACCATGCATAAAGAATTGAAGAAAAGAGTAACAATGATGTCTCATTAAGGAGAAAATATTAAGAAAACAGTAATCTTAAGAGAACCAAAAAGAAATCATAAAGCTGAAAAGTACAACTGAAGTAAAAATTTTAATAGAAAGGTTCAACAACAGATTTGAACTGGAAGAAGAAAGAATCATCAAATATGAAAACAAGTCAATAGAGATTAGCCAATCTGATGAGCAGGAAGAAAAAAAAAATAAAGAAAAATAAACACCAGGGAACTGTAAAACACCATTAAGTGTACCGAACTATGTACAATGGAATTTCCAGAAAGAGAAGAAAAATAAATTTGAGAAAATGTTCAAAATCTTCCCAAATTTGATGACAAATATGAATCTACACATTCAAAAAGTTTAATGAATTCCAAGTAAAATTCAGAGATCAATGCTTATGACATATCACATTCAAAATGGCACAAAAACAGAGAAATTCTTAAAAATAGCAGTAGATAAAAATCTTACTACATAGCCGGGCGCGGTGGCTCATGCCTGTAATCCCAGCACTTTGGGAGGCCGAGGCGGGTGGATCACGAGGTCAAGAGATCGAGACCATCCTGGTCAACATGGTGAAACCCCGTCTCTACTAAAAATACAAAAATTAGCTGGGCATGGTGGCGCGTGCCTGTAATCCCAGCTACTCAGGAGGCTGAGGCAGGAGAATTGCCTGAACCCAGGAGGCGGAGGCTGCAGTGAGCCGAGATCGCGCCATTGCACTCCAGCCTGGGTAACAAGAGTGAAACTCCGTCTCAAAAAAAAAAAAAATCTTACTACATAAAAGATAGCCTTAATGAAATTAATAAAGCTATCTTATTGTCATCAGAAAGCATGTAAGCCAGAAAACTGCAATGACATTGTCCAAGTTTCAGTGCTAAAAAAGAGACTGCCAGCTCAAAATTCTGTAAGCACTTAAACTCTTGCTTCAAAAGTGAAAGAAAGGACATTTCTAGATTATCAAAAACAGAATTCATAGCTAGGAGACCTGCTCTACAAAACTGTTAAAGAGACCTTCAGGATGTAAAAAAGAATACCAGATCGTAACTTGAATCCATCCAGAGTATTCAGAGAATCCTCCGAATATGACATGACATAGGTATTGATCTCTTTGAATTTATTCTACTTGGACTTCATTAAACTTTTTGAATGTGTAGATTCACTTTTTTCATCAAATTTGGGAAGGTTTTGGCCATTTTCTCAAATTTTTTTGAGACAATGCAAGATCACCAGTAAAGTTAATCATATAGGTACTATGAAAGACAATAAAATCATATTTTTGTCACTTTTTTCTTTCCCTATTTTAAAAGACAACTACATAAAGATTACATATTTGTATTGATAATCTTATAACATATAAAGATATGGTTTGTATAATAATAATACAAAGCAGGAAATGAAGTTAGAGCAAAAACAATGTTTACATAATGTAAAATTAAGTTAGTAATATTCTCAACTAGATTGCATTAAGATGCTAACTAAAACCTCCAGGACAACCACTAAGAAAGTAACAAAAATATAGACGAAAAGGAAATTAAAAATAAACTGGATTATATCCATTTAATATTTTTGAAAGACAGAAATTGAAGAATACAGCAATAAGAAGAAATATAGTCCAAAAGAAAACAAATAATAGAAAAACAGCAGATTTAAATCCTAGAGTATCATTAATTACATTAAATGTAAATGGACTAAAACTCCAATCAACAGGTAGCGATTGGAAGAATGGGTTTTTTAAAAATGTTCCAGCTCTATGTTGTCTACAAGTGATACACCTGAAATTCGAAAACAGAAACCAATTAAAAGTCCAAAAATGGAAAAGGATACATCATGCAAACAGTAACCAAAAGAACTGGAGTAATAATTCTGATATCAGACCAAATAGACTTTACAAGAAAAGTCATTACTATGTATAAGAAAGGATATTTTATATAATACCATAAATTCTTCAGGAAGCTATGATTATAAAAATGTATTTACAGAACAGCAGTGCACCAAAATACATTTTGAAAAACCTGACAGAATTCAAGAGGAAAACCTAACAGATTTTTGAATTAGAGATTTTAATATGCCACTTTCAATGTGGGATTTGTCCCATGGAAAGACTGTATATGCAAAGCTGCCCACAAATCCTGAATCAAGAAATCAAAGAATGGAGGCAGACATCCAATTTGTCAGTCAAAGGGTGATTTATTGGGGGAACTTAAAGACAGAAGTGTAATCTTGGGCACCAGCAAGACAAGTACATCTCTATGCTACAACTGCCCCCACCCCAGAGCTTATATCTTGGGGAAAAGGTATGTGTGTTAGTGAAGGAATGTGTAGGTGATTGAGAGAATGCTCTGAGTGTCACAGCCTGTGATGTGTGCAACTACATCAAGAGTTGTGTAAAGAAAATTTTGAAAATCTCTGGATACCCCCCAAACTTCTTGTGTGTAGTAAGATCCTTGCAACACCCTCCTCCAAATAAATAGCTGTTACTAAAATCATTTATCAGTCAGAATTCCCTAGAAAGATAAAAGGCCTCAGCCATCTGTGAACAACTACCTCCACAGACTATTTACTACAATTAAGAAATTCCTGAAATCTTCATGACCTTGGGTTAGTCCAAGATTTCATAGAAGTAATAATAAAAGCACAAAAGACAAAATAAAAAATACATTAATTGGAATTCATTAAAATTAAAAACTTGTGTATCAAAGGACATCATTAAGAAAGTGAAAAGACAACCCACAGAAAGGGAGAAAATATTTGAAAATGTTGTGTCTGCCAAGGGACCTGTATATATAACATATAAGGACTTCTTTGAACTCAACAATAAAGTGATCAAATATCCCAAGGAATAAACTGGTGAGGGATCTGAATGGGTATTTATCCAAAGATAATATAAAAACAGCCAATAAACAAAGTAAAATATACTGAACATTATTAGTCATTAAAGAAATGTAAATAAGAGCCAAAATGAGAAATGACTTCACATCCACCAGAATGATTAAAATAATAAAGACAGCAGCAATTGTTGGTGAGATGCAGAAACACTGGAAACACTCATACGTTGCTAGTGTTAGTAAAAAGGTGTAGCATTTGGAAAAGAGTTGGCAGTTTCTCAAAAAGTGAATAATATGATTACCATAGTACCCAGTAATTCCATTCCCTGGTGTATACCCAAAAGAAATGCTTATGCAAAGACTCGTACATGAGCGTTTGTAGAAACATTACTCTTAATAGCAAAACATGAAAACAATATAAAGTCCATCGACTGATAAATGGATAAATAAAAAGTAGTATATACATACAATGAAATATTATCAGGGAATAAAAAATTTAAAGTATCAATGCATGCTATAACATGGATGAACCTTGACACATTATGATAAGTCAAAGAAGTCAGACACAAAAGACTGCTAAGATTCTATCTGTGCAGTGTCTACCACAGGCAAATCCATACAGACAGAAAACAGATCAGTAGCTGCCAGGGAGTGGGATTGCTTAGGGACAGGAAATGAATGCTAAATGTACAGAGTTTCTTTTGGGAGTCATGAGATGTCCTGAAAGTAAATAGTGGTGATGGTTGCATAGCACTGAATGTACTAAAACCTACTGAACTATATATTTTAAATGGGTGAATTTTATGATATGTGAAATATATTTCATAAAGCTATAACAAAGAATTAAAAATAGCAAAATGCTATAAAGATTTAATCAAAGAAAGGAGGACAAATTAAATGATAGAAGTATAATACATGTGAGTCCTGGATATACATGTGCGGCATGTGCAAAATGCATCAGAGCCTCTCTTACTTTACATTTACTGACCTGTTTAAAATCCACCATTTTCCTCTCTACACCTGGGCTTTGAACAGAGCTGAACTGCTTGCTCTTTTATATTCAGTATCACTCTGGAAAACATGTCAAGGGAGAGCGTCCAACAAACAGTCTAGATTCCTAGTTAAATAAATACTAAGCTGAGGAATCACAAATATAAGGTCAATTGGCTGGAGTAGAAAAGGAGATCTTGGATTTTCCCAGTGCATGTAATTAGAAGAATTAAAGACAGTTTTCTCAAGCACCACTCCTTCATTAATTCATTCACTTTTCCAGTTGTCTATATCAAAGATGTAAAGAGATAAATCACATAATCTGAATCTTGATTTTAAATTACTTACAAATTTGTCACAGTTTATGACTCCTGATAAAAATGAAACATAACACAAATGATTATAAGCAAAAAAGTAGAAAAAGATGACTAAGGTAAATGGAAAGTATTATACAAAGCAACTCAGTCCAGGCAAGCCTTATTTCAGGAGCTCAGGGCTCAGTCTCCCTTTTCTCTTGACTGTTTCTCTTTGATGGGCACCTTTCTCAGATGAGCTTCATGCAAGGGTTGATAAATGGCTGCCAGTAGCTCCATACTCACATATTTCCAGATTAGCAACCTCAACAGAAAGAGAGCCTTTTCCTCGTAAAGTTAATAAATTGATCCCAGTGAAGGTTACAATGAGCTGAGCCATGTACTCATCCCTCTGTGAGGTTGTCAGTGGGGATGCCATGACTGACAGTTCCAGCAGGCCAGGCATGCCAATACCATAACTACCACTACTCTCTACTTCTAAGCCAGTTGTGCAACCTATGCAAATGGACATAAAAAGCAGACTTTGTAAATGCTGCACAATTAGTATAAATAAAGTAACAGTGGGGTTCAGAAGAGTAGAAAATCTCTTACAATTGAAGATAATCTTCATGAAGAAGTAGGATTTTAATTTGTAACTAAAATGACTTCCAGTGTAAGCTTTCACCAAATGAGAAAGAGGAGAATCTACACAAAAAGAATAACAAAGTAAAGTTTCACTGTTAAAAGAGTATCCTACAGGGCCAGGTGCAGTGGCTTATGCCTGTAATCCCAGTATTTTGGGAGGCCAAGACAGATGAACCACTTGAGGTCAGGAGTTCAAGACCTGCCTGGCCAACATGGTGAAACCTCATCTCTACTAAAAATACAAAAAAAATTGGCTGGGCGTGGTTGCACATGACTGTAATGCCAGCTACTCAGGAGACTCAGGAAGGACAATCTCTTTAACCTGGGAGGTGAAGGTTGTGGTGAGCCGAGATTGCGCCACTGCACTCCAGCCTAGGTGACAGAGCGAGACTCTGTCTCAAAACAAAAAAAAAAAGAGTATTAGAGTATTCTACAGGGTAAGCAGAAAGACAGGGCACAGTGCTCAATCAGAATATCTGGTATAATCAAAATGGACCTATGCATTGCTGGGGAGGCAAACAAGAGAAAGGGAGAAACATTCCCACTGCTGCTCTTCTGAAGCTTTCCTTCTCTGTAAGAAATCTGTTTCCATTTGCTTTTTAATTTTTCTCCAAGTTTGTCTTTCTTCTTTCCAACTTGATAAACATATGCAAAAGAATAATGGATACCTGAGTGATCAAACCAATGAAATTTTCTACAAGATACTTATGGGACTGCCATTAGGGACAGCTGAACTTTCTACCATGCATGAAGCATATACCTAACTCTAACATGCAGTCACTGTTCCCAGCAAGTCACCCAAAATGTCAGGGCCATTGAATACCAGGAAGTAGTCACAGGGCATTAATTCAAAATTGTTAAACACTTGTGCAATAGTTGTTTTTTGTTTTTTGTTTTTTTTTTTTTACAAGGAGAAATTAACATGACTGGACCTTGAAAATGTACTTCTGCCTGTGAACTAAGATGACTGGTTTTCTTCATTTTAAGAACAATGTCAAAGCTGAGATTCTTGCTATTATACAATGTCCCCTTCTCCCCACCACATCCTCTCTCCCACATACGTTTCTTTACTGAAATGGGTTTTAACTGTCAAATATTAGTTCACATCTTCCTAATTATTTCTCAGTGTAACAAGGAAAGGGACAATGGCTGGGTTTAAATCCTAGCTCCGCCATTTAATAGCTTTAGCCATGGGCAAATTACTTAAGATTTCTATTTCTCAATTTCTTTTTATTAGAAATAAGAAATTAAGCTATTAGTGCCTGTCTCATAGGGTTGTGAGGAATACTGAATTAGTTAATACATGTAGCATCTTTGAAATGGGGCTCAGAAGAAGCACAAAAACTTAATTAAATCCATTACTTAGCACAAGCATAGTTTCATCCTCTCTAAGTGTCTAGCTAAGGCCTTGGTGACTTGCACAAACTCAAACTGTACCAGAATGAGATGATCCCACAAAGTGAGGCCTGAGCCAATGTCTCTGCAGCCCCCATGCAGCCTTTCCCATGGCTATGTAATGTGAGGGCTGCCAACAGCAACTGGAGGCAAGTCATAGAGCCAGGAGGATTGGAATCACAAAAATGTTTCAGTTACAAACTTTATCAAGTCCTTCTGCACCAACTTTACATGTTGTTTCCTCTGCTGTTCCATTGCTAAACACAGCTGTTCCAGACTTTGTGGCTTTTTTCAAACTTTGTATTGCTAGATGACTTAAAGGCAAGCTAAGCACATGCTTAGCATAGAAGCAGCATCAATAAAGAAGAGAAACAATTTAAAAAATTTGCAGAAAGGTCTACTCTAATCTCATCGCACATTATAAGGTTTATTTTAGGATAAATCGGATTTTCTCCCCCCACCTCCCCACGACAGTTAAATAGAGTGAAGTCAGAGAGATGCACCATTATTTTCAGCACTCCGTGCGTTTAAAGGCTTTAATCCTTTTACTCTTAGCAGACAACCCTGTTCATCTTACTGCAAAAAAAGAACAGCGAATGTCAGGTATCAACTCGCTCTACTTCACAAAACCCTGATCTCCAAACAAATCTGTGCTCACATATCTGCTTTCTTTCATCATGCAGTCTCAGAATACAAGAGGTCCTGCCCCTTCCCTACGTTTTACCTAATGCTAGCTTTATGATTATTCCCTTTCTCTCATCTTCTTCCCTACCAGACCCTTCTCTGCTTACAAAATAGGCTCACGTATCTCTTATCTTAAAAACATACCACATCCTTCCTCAGATTTGCACCATTTCCTCCCTCTGTTATGTAGCAATTCAAAACAATTGTTTGTTCATATATGCTGCCATCCCTTGCTTACATTTCTTCCCTTATGTGCTATGAGAAGCTGGCTGTTGCTCTCAGCAGTGCAGTGAAACTGCTCTCATTGAAACTCATTAGCAGCCACTGGAGTTTATTCATATCCCTGGAGCATCTTTGGCTTTCATTTACTGAACTCTCTTTTATTTACAGACCTCGCTGAGGCATGTGACATCCTCCACCATCATTTTACCTCTTCAAATTCCATTGCTCTCATTGTTTACACAGTAATACTCCTTCTATTTATTATGCCTTAATATGGCTTTACTTAGCCTCTTTACAAATTATTTTCCCCTTTCTGCCTCTGATGCTTCACAACATTCTTTCCTGAGTCGTCATCTCCTCTCACTCTATCAATTTCCCTGGGTAGTGTTGTCCACTCTCCTGGCTTCAGCTGGCATTAAGAATATGGTTCCTTAATTTTAGCCCTAGCCTGAATCTCTTCTCTGAGTTCTCGATCTTGGTCGCTAATGCCTTCTGAAGCCTTCCCAGATGGCTCAGAAAAACTCTAAACTCACTACATATGGAAGATACCTCATATTCTGCAAATCTTATTTTACTTTATACTCCCATTGGTTTTGGTGATGATTAGTTACCTCTTTGTATTTGATTTTAACCTTCTCCGTCAACAATCTTCCTGGTAGCTAAATTTGCTGTTGGCATTTTTTGTTCTAAGACTGAAACAAAACTTGAATTTAAGGATATATTATTAAAATTTCCCCAAACTAACAAAGTGTACAAGAAATGTAAATAATGAAACTAGCAAAACATGTTGTTTGTAAATTCATAGAATTTATTAAACCATAAATTTGCACTAGGAATTCTGGTGTGTGAGTATGTGGCCTTAGTTTGGACTGCTGTAAAGAATACCATACACTGGGTGGCTTAAACAATATTCATGTCTCATAGTTCTGGAGGGTGGGAAGTTCAAGATCAAGGTACCAGTAAGGCTGGGTTCTGAAAGGGCTCTCTTCCTGGTTTGCAGACGGTCATCTTTTCTTTGTATCCCAGCTGGCTTTCTTCTTGTTTTAGTAAGGACACTAATCCCATTAGAGGGTCTCTATCCTCATACCCTAATTACCTCCCAGAGGCCTCACATCTCAATACCATCTCACTGGGGGTTAGGGTTTCAACATAGGAATCTTAAAGGAACACAAATCTGGCGTACATAATACACTTGCACATAGACAGACAGGCATAATTATTTCTGATCTCTATCCCTAACACTTCTGCTGTACAACAATTTCAGTATCTTTTATTTTGACAATTACAGTGTCTTCTATTTCAGTGTATCACAACCATCAGCAACCATTAGCAGCAAAATTCCTTGAAAATTCTTATTCAGCGTCCTACACCAGCCCTGCTAATTAGAAGTCTTTGAGGATAGGACTTGACAATTTATACTATTACAGAAGTTCCCCAGATAAGTCTTATGTACTGTCAAGTTTGCCAATTGTTTTTTCTACTGATATTTTAATCTTTCCTTTTCCTGCCCATTCTCCACATTGCTGACAAAATAATTTCTCATAAACACAAATCAGATCATAACTCTACATTGTTTTATATCCTTAATTATTGTCCATCACTGTGGAAATAAAGTTCAAACCCTATGACATGCTATAAAAGGTCCTTCAGGCCGGGTGTGGTGGCTCACACCTGTAATCCCAGCACTCTGGGGGACCGAGGCAGGTGGATCACGAGGTCAGCAAATGCAGACTGTCCTGGCCAACATGGTGAAACCTCGTCTCTACTAAAGATACAAAATATTAGCTAGGCGTAGTGGCACATGCCTGTAATCTCAGCTACTCAGGAAGCTGAGACAGAAGAACCTGGGATGCAGAAGCTGCGGTGAGCCATGATTGCTCTACTGCACTCCAGCGTGGTGACAGAGCAAAATTCCATCTCAAGGAAAAAAAAAAAAAAAAAAAGCCCTTCCAAATCTAGCACTTGCATAGCCTTTCAGCACACATGCTCAGGCCAGGTGATTTCCTGAGATATTAAATACTTCTGGGCCTTTGGATATGTCATTTGCTCCACATGAAGTGCTAATCAATGTTAGTTTTCTTTCTGGTCTCTCTTTGTACCTCTCCTGACCACCATATTTGTCTTTCTCTTTACAGTACGATCTTATCTTTAGAATATGATCTATGTCATTCACATTTGAGGCCTTAGCATCAAACACACTATGTTGCATTTTCAGTTTCTCAATGCTGTTTTGACATGTTTAACAAGTTGATGAATAAATGAGTGACCTGGAACCAATCCACACGTCCATCATCAATAGGCTGGATAAAGAAAATGTGGCACATATACACCATGGAATACTATGCAGCCATAAAAAATGATGAGTTCCTGTCCTTTGTAGGGACATGGAGGAATCTGGAAACCATCATTCTCAGCAAACTGGCACAAAAACGGAAAACCAAACACCATATATTATCACTCATAGACAGGTGTTGAACAATCAGAATACATGGACACAGGGAGGGGAGCATCACACACTTCGGTTAGTAGCGGGGGAGGTTAGGGGAGGGATAGCGTGGGTGGGGAGGGATAATGAGGGGAGAAATACCAGATATAGGTGATGGGGAAATGAAGGCAGCAAACCACCTTGTCATGTATGTACCTATGCAACAATCCTGCATGATCTGCACATGTACCCCAGAACCTAAGGTAAAATTAAAAAATAATAATAGCTAATACTTAATGAGCGCTTATTATATGCTGATGCATATATATTGACTAATTTGTTTCTCACAAAAACTTTGTAAGTTAGGTAACATGTCGATCAAGAAAGTGAAGTGTAAGGAGTAAATTAAATTTCTCAAGATCACACAGTAGCAGTTGAAACTAAGATTTTAACTGAAGCCAAATTTAATACCAGAGTGTATGCTCTTAACCTCTATGCTTTATTGAGTTAAAAAGGATAGTGGAGCCTATAATCCCAGCACTTTGGGAGGCCAAGGCGGGCAGATCACCTGATGTCAGAAGTTCAAGACCAGCCTGGCCAACATGGCAAAATGCTGTCTCTACTAAAAATACAAAAATTAGCCAGGCATGGTTCAGGGGATGTGGAGGTGGGGTGCGCCTGTAATCTGAGCTACTGAGGAGGCTGAGGCAGGAGAATCACTTGAACCTGGAAGGCAGAGGTTGCAATGAGCCGAGATCATGCCATTGCACTCCAGCCTGGGCAACAAGAGGGAAACTCTGTCCCAAAAAAAGAAAAGAAGAAGGTGGTAGTGGCTCACACCTCTAATCCCAGCACTTTGAGAGACTGAGAAGAGATATTGCTTGAGACCAGCAGTTCAAGACCAGCCTGGGCAACATAGTGAGACCCCCATATTTGCAAAAAAAAAAAAAAAAAAAAAAAAAAAAAAAAAAAGAGGAAAAAAGAAAAAAAAAAAATAAAAAAAAAAAAAAAAAAAAAAAAAAAAAAAGGGAAAAATTAGCTATGCATGGTTGTGCATGCCTGTAACTCCTGCTGCTTGGGAGGCTGAGATGGGAGGGTAGCTTGAGTTCGGAAGTTTGACACTGCAGTGAGCTATATTATGCCACTACACTCCAGCCTGGGTGACACAGAAAAAGAAATGCAGACACCATGTAGACACAGAAAAAGAAATCAGGTAAGACAGATAAAATTTTGATAAAAAATAGTTTTCTTATAAGAGAAAGCTATTGAAGAATACCTCGAAACAAAAAAAGGACTCAAAATTTCATAGAAGTTTGTCAAATTTTCAAAAAAGAGCTATTCTAAACACAAATTAAGTTTTCTAAAAACAAAATATAATTTTATAAAGTTTTCACTTTATATTTTACTTTACGTTTATACTTTATAGTTTTACTTTACATTTTATTTATGATTATCAATACCAAATTTTAAATAAAATATTAGCAAATATAATCCAATACCACTTGAAATAATTCACCAGGATTGAGAAGGATTTATTCTAGACATGTTAGCATGGTTTAATTTTTTTAAAACCACAACTATAATTTGTCATCTATCTAAGGAAAAAAGTCATATGATGGGTACTTATAAAGCTTTTACAAAATTGAACATCTATCTATTCTTGACCGAGAATAAGAATCTATAGAATATGGTATCATAAATCCTCTTTAGGTGAAACAGTGTTGAACTGGTACATGAACAGACAGAGGCACATTATAGCAGAAGTCCCTCACATTGGCCCAAATATATTTGGAAATTTATTGCATTCTGAAGGTGGTATCCAAGCCATTTTTCAGTAAGTAGAACAAGTGGATAGCCATTTTAAAATAGCAACACTGATTCCAAAATTAAGATCATGTTAAGAAATAAACTGCAAATCCATCAGATATCTAAATGCAACAAATGAAACTATGTAAGTTACTAGAAAAACAAGAATCCCTCTTAAGTGTGGTTGTGGGGAAAGCTTTTCTAATTTGATTCAAAATTGAGAAAAAATTTTAAAAAGCTTGATAAATTCTCCCTTGTAGAAATAAAATTATTTATATTCAATATGCAAGAATTATTGCATATGATTAAAAATTTTAAATGAGAGAATATTTGCAATCTATTCATCATTAGATCAATCTCTTCAATTCTCAAAGATATCTTAATATCAAGCTAAAGAGACAATAATCTCCACCAAAACATAAAAGTATGAATGGAAAAATACATTAAAATACATACTAAACCTATATACACAGCTTTATACCTAAGAGAAGCAGAAATTAAAACTGCACCAAGCTATAATTTCTCACATATAGGATTAGCTAAAATTGATAATACACTCCTTTGGTGAGCCTGTGGGATTCTGAGAAAACAGTTCTCTAAGTGCCTCCATTGGTGGTAGGGGGATAAAGTCCTACATCTGTTCTGCAGTGGAATTTAGTAATATGTAATAAAACTATCCATGTATTTACCATTTAACTCAGCCTTCTCACATATACGGATGTACTTTATAAGTAAACCTCCTCAAATACAAAACATGTCACACCAGATTATTCATGGTGGCATTGTATATCACAGTAAAAGATAAGGAACTAATGTCCATTGGAGACTGGTTGAATATTTTTGGTACGTTCACGCAATAGGGTACTCAGTGGCTGTGAAGAGGAATATTTGTATAAATTATGGAATGATTTCCAAGATATATTGTTAATGAATAAAGCATGGTTCAAAAGAGTATTTATGGCGTACTAACATTTGGGCAAAAAAGAAGAAATAAAAATATCTATTTATTTGCAAACTTATCTTTGCAAACAAAATTGAAATAGAATGTAAGCGACTGAATACAATTTCTATTCTATTATTTTTCATATTTGAACCAGGAAGATTTTACATGTTAAAAAAATTATGATGTAAAGAAGCAAACCATGAAATTGAATACATATGAACCTCACTGTATATATGTTAACACATATCGTTTTATTATGTGGTTCTGTTATTCATATAAAGTATCCAAGTGACCTTTGAAAACAGTACATAAGCTTTACTCATTAATTGGATCTACTGTGAGATTTAAAAGAAATGCAAGAAATCTTCAATTTTACTTAGATTTGTCATCTCTGGTAGTGAAGTTGATGTTGAAATTTGAAACTGTTTAAATCTATTTTATATTTGCTGTAAGGGAGAGCATATGAGTAAATATACTGGTGATAAGACAGATACAACTTTGAAATAAAAGAAAGTGAGGAGAAGTTCGATTGGAGTTGGACCTGAATTTGATGTATGAGTATGAATTCATAAGTTTTTAAAGTTTATATACATTAAAATATGCCTTTCATTGGAAAGCTCTATGAATTTTAAAAACTTTTATAAAGATACATAACCGCCACCACCAAGATGCAGAACAGTTTTTAAAAATGCTCTTGTTTTTCCTTTTTAGTCAATTTTTTCCGTCCTCAACCCCTGCTAAACACAGTAAATCAGTAATTTTAAAATATACGCGCGCGTGTGTGTGTGTGTGTGTTTGTGCATGCGTGTGTATCTGTTCTAGCTCTGTTTACTGAAATGCCTAGGAGTTTTGATAACTCACTAATAATAAGCACACCTAGAATGCACATCTTGGTTTCTATATTTCATTCCCTACTAAAAGAAATCAAGGCCTCTTAGAAAAACGACAGATCTGGGTCAGGGAAAGTACAAGATGAGCCTAGGACATATTGTTATGCCGGAAGGCAAGAAAACATTCAAAAGCAAATGAAGTCATGTCAAAACAACATGGAAGCCTGTCTGAAGGGATTTTCACAGGCCAGATACGGAATATTTTAAGCATCAAAAAGATTAAAATTTAGGAGAATCCATGAATTCAAATTTGCACACATACACACACAATGCAGGATGAAAAGTTGTGCACATGTATGTCATTAATTCAATCTGAAAATGTTACCAAAAAGATAGCTTGTTACTTATGAAGAAACAAAACCTTATCTTTATAAGAAAATAAATACATATGTAGCACAAACTGTAACCAAATGAAAAACCTTGGTATCACTAATAATGAGACAACGGGATATTTGTGTTTCTTTAGGTGCTTAATCCCTGAGAAGTATTTTTGCCAATCACTTTTAACCTGGAATTCATCATAAGGAAGGAATCAGACCGATTTGAAACGTGGAACATTCTTCAAGACAGCTAGTTTGACCAAAACATTTTTTACTATCATGAAAATTTAAAAAGCTGTAACAAACATTTTGAAGACAATTGAGAACGCTTAAATATAGGCTTTATATTGGGTAATATTGAGGATTTTATTTTGGCTGTAATGATGGTGTTTCTATTCTGCTGAAGAATATCTTATTATTACTATATGTTCACATACTTAGGGATAAAATAAAATTGATCTAGTGATGTCAGATTCTTACTTTCAAATGGTTGAAAAAAAGGTGTGCGTGTGTGTGTGTGCACGCACACTCATGTCTATGTACACAGATCCTAGTATGTAATTAGGAACCCACTGACCAAATTTTATTTTCATCTTAAAATTATTAACATGATTCAGAGAGAGAACACAAGCCACTATGGCAAAATGTTAATGATGAATCTAGGTAACAGTAGATGGTATACTTTGTACTAATTTTTTCAAGTTTTCCTTTACTCATGTTTTCCAATTAAAAAAAAAATGAGTACAAAGACACTAGAAGGAAATTTATAGAAATGTAAATGAAATACAGCACGATGTATTTCACAGGAGAAAAAATCATCCTGGCTACAGATAATTGATATTTTCTGATATCAATTAAACATCCAAGTTTCATATCCCCGTGTAACACACACTATAATTTACCACCAAGTTTCATATTCATGTCCCATCAGCTAGAATGACACTATCGTTCTACTTTCCTTGAAGAAAAACTCTTATAAAAATTCTGTGACACATTAGAATAGGAAGTAATTCCTCACTTTACAAAGACATTTGCTGAATTGTTTCTTTAACTAATGAGCTCTTTTAGGATTCTGATCAACAGGGACTTACCATATCAATGGATAAAACAAAATACATACCATTACTAAGAGTGTGCGTGCTCAAAAGACTGTTTTGGGAGATACTGATCTATTCAATGAAACTGTTCTTTCACTTATTAAATATATCATCAAACTATTTCTTTAAATGTTTATTTCCAGATGAATTGTACAAAATGATTTTATTTTTAAGTCAATTTCACAAGTGAAATTTTTTTATACCAATCTACATAAAAACTGAAGGGTTGGTGGAAACAGTGAGCTGAGGAAAAAAATATTTTTCCAAACTCTATAGACATTTTGAAGGGGGTATTCTTTAGCCTTGATGTCAATCAGAGATGTTCCTGTTCATATAATCCAATGTTGATATTTAAAGTGATTGTTTTAGATGGGTGTCTGTGTGGTGAAACGCAAGGTTACTGAAAAGACCATTTCTACCTCATTGTTTGGTGGGAAATTTTCATTTTAAACTTCTATCTTCTGACTTATGTTGTGCTTTTTCCTCAGCTGCTTTAAATGATTGCTTTTCTTCTTTCTGGTGCTAACTGCATAAAGCTGCTAACTGTCACAGGAATATTTATTATTCTAAAATGTGCTCATAGATCAAGTCAATGCACGTATTTCAAATTTATTATCTTTGACTTTCCAATTTCCCTTCTATAACATTGCTATTTATATACCACCTAATCTTTCAAGAGCTCAAAAACTCTTTGCTTTATACATTTCAGGTAATGGAAATGTCAGTGGGAAGCTAGGTGGTGGGGCATACCTGACTAGGCTTTTTAATATATGCTTAATTTCTTGATTTATTTAGTTGTCTTGAACCCTGCACAGCAAAGTTTTAGAAAAAAATACATGGATAAATAATAAAAAGGACATTATTTATTTATTAGAAAATTAAAGTTTTGATTCTTAGAAAAATTCTGGAAGCTAAAAGTTATGTAACTTAAAAACCATGTATGAATTACAGTATCTTGCATATCAAATATCTCTTCTACGTGCTTTGAATTCAAAGTCTCTGGTGTCCTCCACTTGTGCTAAAGAAATCCACTCAGCTACTCTATAAGGAGTGAAGCCTCTAACAACTTCTGTGAATTGAAACCCAGTGAGATTAAGAGCTGAAGGATTTTCCTAGAACAATTTTCATATCTTACCTATATTTCACATGCCCTTCTGCCTGATGCATTTCCATCTTATTGTCATTGTTCTCAAACCAATTCTTCAGAAATGACCCACAAAGCTACTTTTACTGAAATTACTTTTAACTTGCTTAAGCAATTTGAAAGCACTTTAGTAACATTCTCTAAATAAATTGATTTTATAAGTAATTAAAATTGAGAGTCAGATTCCTAACTTTCAGCAATATTAATCCTATTTGGCTTTTCCCATGAGGAAAATATTCCTTTCTCATTCAGGAACTACTTTCCTGATTTTAAGTAAATTGAACCAACTTTTCTTCAAAACTTAAAACTTGTATTTCCTAATCTGATTTATGAAAAAAATAAATTCCTCCTTCAAAACATCTTAAGACTCATTCCCTTCTTCACTCATTCTAGCTGCATCCAAAGAAAACTTGCAGTGTGAAGCACTATGCATGGTATTTTCAGTTTTCTTATTCAATTACCCAACTATATCTTAATATTTATCTATATAAAAATCAATACTCAACAGGCATACTGTTTGTATGTTTCATTGAGAGCTTTGCGTAACACAGCTCATAATTCTACAGATATAATTCTCATCTTGAGTGAAATAATATTCCTTGTGTTCACAATAATGGCCAGTATCTATCTCTTACATTACAGAAAGCATGTAGGAGGGATGTACTTTTCATTCCACTAGTATTTACATATACACATCATTTGACAAATATGTATTAATAAAGCAGCCAAATACTAAACTTGTAATTAAAATGTAAAGTTTATTTAAATCATACTGATAGAGACATTAACATCGGTTGATTATCAAAGATTATATTGTCTATCATAGATTCCTCAAGTGAATACCACATAGAGAAATGTGCAAGGCTTAGGAATTCTGGAATAGGTTGTTTATGAAATACTATTATAGCAGCCTGAAGGAATTAAATAAGGCTTATGTGATGATCATAGCTAGAGCAGGTTCAAACATGTTTTGACTGAATTTGCTATAATGCATTTGCATTTCAGGTTTTAATGTTTATATCTTTGTGGCCTGATATTTGGGAAATAACTACCTAATTTTACAGTACTTTTTTGTTCTCAAGCATACAGATAAATCTCATCTAGTAACTAGCATGCATTACCTTGCATTAAAAGGCACCAAATTTGTTTCTCCATGGATGCACTACATTACTCATCTTTGCCAAAATGGAGATTGCAGACTAGCAATGCAGAAAGAGCAGACAAAACAAGTAGAGAAGAAAAAGTAAGAAATCTTCAGAAAAACATAAAAGGACATGGTTTAAATGGAAATGAGACAGTGTTCTTCACCTTAGAGAAAGCTGTATTAGTCATTTTCATATTGATTTAATTAACTAAGACTGGGTAATTTATAAAGAAGAGAAGTATGACTAACAGTTCTGCAACTTTTACAAGAAGCATGGCTGGGAAAGCCTCAGGGAACTTACAATCATGGCAGAAGGTGAAGGGGAAACAGGCACATTTTACATGGCTGAAGGAGGAGGGAGAGAGCAAAGGGGGAGATGCTACACAGTTTTAAACAACCAAATCTTTTGAAAACTCACTAGCTACCATGAGAACAGCAAGGGGGAAGTCTACCCCCATGATCTAACCACCTCCTGTCAGGCTCCTCCTGTAACACTGGGGATTACAGTTTAAGATGAGATTTGGGTGGGGACACAAATTCAGACCATATCAGAAGCCCATTTCAAATTACATTTTTTAAAAAACTGTATTTTTATTCATTCTAATTGAATAACTAAGGGGTGGCATTAGCTCTCAAGACAGCTGGCTCTCAGAATTAAAATAATATCATGAGACCTTTTTCTTTAGACCATCCATAGTTTCTTGGTTTATCTCATGTCTAAGCAAGCTTTCTCCCTAGGCAGCAAAAACAGCTCACAGCAGTTCCATATTTATGCAGCCTTTAGCAACTATGGTCACAGATAGGTCAGGATGCTTCTTTTTCCTCTCTGTCCAGATCAATCCTACCAAAAGACTCTGGCCCGTCTTGGGACATGTGCCCATCACTGGTGGAATCACTGTGCTAGGAGAGTGAGGTACCCTGATTGGCCAGGCTGCCTAACATGTTCAATCTGTGATTTTGTAAAGAAGATATACCGGGTAGGCAAAAATAGATAGGAAGATAGATAAGATAGATGATAGAAACACAGACAGGTGGATAATAGATGAGAGACAGAGAGGCATAATTGACAGATGTTTGCTTCAGTAAAACTGTGTCTAGATGTATACCATACAGTGTGATATAAACCTTCCTATCTATAAAAAATGTATATCCTTGGTCAATTTCCCTATTCTAGTTTTCTTTCCTGTTGTTCTACTTATTTGTCTAAGCATGTATTTTAAAAATCAGTGTTGCATAGTGACACATGCTTACAGGCATGTAATGCCTTTGGATCTTCTGCCAGGGACTAGCCATATGACCCAGAACAAGTTACTTAGCCATTCTAAACTTTGTTTTTTGTCATATGTAAATGGGGATGATAAATATTTAACTTATAAGGGATATACTAAATTAAGTGGAATAATATAATGTGTTTAGCAGAGCACCTGACACATAGAAATATGTTATTACATAGATGTTATTATTAGTACTATTTTTCTACTTTTATTATTTGCTTTCTGTATACATGTTCTCGATCATTCTCCAAGGCTGTATTAGACACCATTAAGCCCATTCACTGCTGCTTAGATATTAGAGCAAGAATGTTGCTGCCACATGCATTGGTGATACTATTATTATGCACTCGACATGACTGACATGCCTTCTAATGTCTACCAGCCAGGCAGAAGCACCTATGTCGTCATGCTGAATATTTCTGTGCATACACATGAAATTTTAGAACAGTGTTATCCACATTCATCTGTCTAGCAGTAGTGCTTTAAAATTGGGGATGTGCACAGTTTACACAATAAGGGATGCCTGTTGTGAATAGAGAGATTTTCTTTTCTGATTTGTTTGCTGAAGTTCCTAAAAGAAAGATAAACATTGTAAAGTTATCTTCAGTATAAAAGTCATGCTTACATTGCGGAGCACTGCTTTCAGAAGCATTGAATATGCATGATCACTCAATGACAAGCTTTCCTTTGAAAAATGTACCATTCTGATAGATTTGAGGGGCCTAATTTTGAGACATTCTTTTTCTTGGTGGAGGAAATCAAATCCGTGAATTGTTACTACAACAGGAAGGGCTTCTTTCATGTTTTCTTATAAGAAGTCAGTCTTAAACCTGAGGTTTCCTTCCTTTAAGAAAATAACTTTTTATCAGGGAAAAATTGCTTCTGTGAATGTACTTAAATTGGTTTCCTATTCCATTTCAATTCTCTTTTTAATTGCCTATGTGAGAAACCTACACCCTAATGAGCAAAGCCTGCAGTGTTGGTTCAGTGGAAGATAAATTTTTCAGGATTTCACTGGATTAAAAAAATGTACTTATAAAAATTTTACCAAGCACATCCCTAATTTCACAAAAAATATTTTCCATGGTATACAGCCATAGAGTAGGATACACGTAGAAGACTGAGGTTACAAAGAAGCAAGGCTCTGGTTTTTATGACACATTTTGAATTTCTTTCTTTTTTTTAGATTTATAAGATTTTATTTTCTTCATCCAGGAAGGAAGTTGGAAATTTCACCAAGGTCTAACAATGACTGATTCTTCCAAGCAGGCACAGCCTTGTGGAACTGGTTCAGCCAGATCTTCACTTTCATGAAAGCACAGGGTCTTTATGGGCTCCCTCAAGGCAATATCCCACCAGTGTAAGATACATTGAATGATGATCACAAATATGATGCTTAAAAAAGGATGATTCTTTTATTATTTTTATGTATTTTCAAAACTTAAGAAATAAAATAAAAAACATAAAAGTAGCCAAAACAGAATTTTTAAAAATCAAGAGGCTACTTTTAATAACTCAATGCAACTAAATTTAAAAATCTATATGAAATAGAAAAGTGTCTGGAAAAATATAATTTACCAAAGTGATCAAAAGCAGAATAAAATCAATTTCTCCATTTGTTAAGTTAGAATGACTATTTATTTTGCTCTTCTTTAAAAAGTCATTTGACAAACCTTAAAAGTTCCATGAATATAGGGCTTATGTATCTTTCTTAGATTTATTCCTAGTCACCTTATGTTTTATTGTGACTTTAAATCATACACTTACAAAGTTTCCTTCTCTAGCTCTTGTGATATATAGAAATTAAGTATATTGATCTTAGAGATAACTATATTGCCAACTTTCTTAAAATTTCTAATAATTTGTCTATGAAGACTTCAGAGCTTTTTAATGTGACAACCATATCTGTAAGATTTATTCCTCTCTTCCTAATTCTTACTTATAGCACTGAATTCCTCTTTGTTTTACCTTACTAGCTAGTATACACAGTACCTCTAGTACTTCCAGTACAATGTTGAATAGAAGCAGCGGTAGTGGGAATACTTCAGACATTTTATATATTAAGAATGAATACTTGCTATAAGGTTTCTTGGTCATAAACAGAAATGGAATTTCATAGAACAGTTTTCCTGCATCCCTTAAGATACTGTTTATCACTTTATTCTTTAAATGATTTCAGTGTTGAATTAAAGTTATTTCTGAAATAAGCCTGTCTTACTCATGATGTATTGCCATGCTTACATGGCTGGATTTGGTGATACTCTGTTTAGAATGTTGGTCTACGTTAATGTGTAAGATTAGTCTGTGATTTACATTTGTCACACTTTGTGTTTTGTTATAAATGTTACATTAGACTATTAAAGTGAATGGCCTACAAACTTTTTTCTTTTATCTAAAAAATTTTGTGAAGGATAACATTTATCTGTTTCATGAAGGTTCACTAGGCTTGTTTATTAAACCATACAGGCCAGCTGGTTTCCTTGCTGGAAGATTTTAAAGTATGTTCTGAACTTCTTTATTGGTAATTGAATCTAATTTTTGAATTAAATCGAAGTAAATTATATTTTTCCTACTTTTTATTTTTTGAGATGAAGTCTCACTCTGTCGCCCAGTCTGGAGTGCAATGGCACAATCTCGGCTCACTGCAACCTCCGCCTCCTGAGATGAAGTCATTCTTTTGCCTCAGTCTCCTGAGTACTTGGGATTATAGGTGTGTGCCACCATGCCCAGCTAATTTTTGTATTTTTAGTAGTGATGGTGTTTCACCATGTTGGCCAGGCTGGTATTGAACTCCTGACCTCAGGTGATCTGCCTACCTCAGCTTCTTGAAGTGCTGGTATTACAGGTGTGAGTCAACATGCCTGGCCATAATTTTTTAAAAGTAAATTTTGCTTGGATAAAGTTATTTTCATTATTTTCTTATCTCTTCAAAATCCATGCATTCTGTGGTTATGACCACTTTTCATTTGTAATACTAATTATCTCTTACTTTTCCTATTATTCTTGATCTTGTGGAAGGTTAAATTATTTTAATTAATGTTTTAAAAAAAAAACAAATTTTTGGCTTTGTATTTCTTATGTCATTCCTCTAGTTGCACACACATTTACACCAGTTTTATCTTGCTATTTCAATTAACTTTTTAGCACTATGCAATAATCTTTCTGATAACCTAAAATTGCCATTTATCTTAAAGACAGTTTGGTATGATCTTAGTATTTCTCCTTAAGGTTCTTTCAGTTAGTATTTAAGAAGGATATGCTTTTTCCATTTCTTTACTATTTATATGTTCTGTCAAGTTCTAGAAAATAACATTCAAGACAGATTCTGAGGATGGGAGGTGCAATCTAATCGATGGCTTTTATTTTGTGTGTTTTCTATTTTACGGCTTTCTAGACCTCTTGAAGTTTTTTATTGGGTTTTATTTTTCTGAATTTATTATTTTCTTCTACCGGTATATCCTCTCTTTCTATTCTTTCGGTGATAATCTCAGAGGTTTATCATTATATTCCAACTTATTCCAGTCAAAAGTAAATATAATTTATACTCTCAAACAATATAAGGAGATTTGTAACATTATTTGGATCAATCACCTCACATTTTACAGGCAATTTTTTTTCCAATAACATTTCTCTTCCTTTTTCAAATTCCATAAATTAGATATTAATATTATTTCACTTAAAAGTATCTGTTTGGATTTCACTACGTATTTACCAATTTCTTTTTTCACCACTTTTCCAGAATCATCATGGACATTCCTTCTGAGAAAATTTATTATCTTGATGATATAGATTATTTGGTAGATCGCTCAATATACATTCATTTATGGTTTTATATTTAAATATTACATATGTATCTGTATTCTGAAAATACCTTAATCTCCCTTGTATCTTGATGTGCATTTTTTCTGGGAACACAATTCTAAGTCAAAAGTTATTTTCTCTCAGCCCTTCAAATACGTGTTATTTCATTCAAATATATTATTTCATTCCCTGCTGACTTTAATTGTTGCTGTTGAGAAATCCACTTTCAGTCTAACCACCATACTTTTGTAAAGGTTTTGGGACTGTTTTGGCCAAAGACAGGTGAGCAGAAGAGATATATCACTCCGGATTGAGACAGTGAAAAATCCTGTGTATTCTCCATTTCTTTCATCCCTGTTCAAAGCAAACATGAAGACTTTGGACAGAGGTGGCATAGAGTGTGTCAAGGTCAAAGCAGTTTAGATTACTGAACTCGCTATATAAAGAACAGAACTGAGAGTATCCACTTTACTAATGGCAAACTTTTATGCCATAGAGCTGGACAGAGGTTATTTTTCTATAGCACAGACTAAACTAACTAATAAACAATATAACTAAATATATTGTCCCTCTTCTATTATCTCTGGGAATGCAATTAAACATAGAACTGCTATTCTGTCATTTCATGTATCTTTTCTTTTTCATAGTTTTTCCTGTGTCTGTATAGTATTTTGTGCTACTTCTGTACATCAATTTTTCAGTTTGTTAACTTTCTCTTCAGTTATATATAATCTAACTAACCCATTTATTCAGTTTTTATTTCAATCACATTTTATGATAAAAGTTATATTCTGCATCTTTCAAATTGCCTAGGTATTATTTTTGGTTATTTCTTTTTATATATTCATTCTACTAACTCTTTTATGTCTTCAGGTATTTTATGTAGAATTATTTTCTATTAACTATAAATTCTAACATTCAGAATTCTTTGGAGATATACCTTTATTATTTGTTTATTCTGCTGATTCTCATTCATGTTGGTTTACTTTCTTATGCGTATGGTACATTTCATCTAAGAGCCATAGATATTAATCTATGGAAAATCTAGGCAAGTAAAATTATGCTGCTTTCTCCCAGGGGGAATTTGCTTTTGTATGTTTTTGAACCCTAGTTTTGCTGTAGACTGGGTTCATTTTACCACCCTTCTGAGTTCAATCCAGGAGGCTCAGGTTCAGGTTCTCCACTTTGCCGCTAATCTAATGCTTTGTCTCCTGGTTATAGTGCTAATATAAGAATTTCCCTGCAAGGAAAACCTAATTTAGAGCTCATTGCTAAAAAATCAGCCTCCTGTTTTATTTACTTCTTGAACCCTTTACAGGCTGCCTTAAATCTGGGGCCAAGTAAAACAAGAAAATCTAGTTTTATCCTCGATATAGGTATTTTGTAGCAGGTGGATTCTTTAGCAAATCCAGTCTGCCATTCTGCCCCACCTTCTATTGTTATACTTATTCCAATCCCTATTACTACTGATAAACATATAAATTTAGGGAGGCATTACCTGTATTACAACAAATGCTATTTGAGGTAGTTGTAAAAGAAATTAATAGAAGTATTACGTTTTAAGGGATTATATACAAGCTTTGAAGTCAAATAAACATCTTAAATCTTTAATTTGTGATTTAAGGCAAGTTATTTGTAGTCCACATCCCCAGTTTTATCATTTACAAATAAAAATAAAATTTATGTTACAAAAACATTATGATGATTTGAGAATATATGTGTGTGTGTTTATACAGTATTAGATACATGGGCAATAGAGAGTAGAAACTTTTATTCAAAGTACATATTTTCCTCTGCATATATATATGTAACTTGGTTACCTAACCTATTAATTTGTTAAGATGCTGTTAGAAAAAATTACAATATAGTATGGAAAAGACTGAGTGCATTTTAGCTGCTATATTGATTAAGAGAGAGAGAGGAAGACATTAACTGTTCACTCTAACTCTACATATCTATATATCCCATAAATATGTAGAAGTCTATTTTAAATAATGACATTATTGAAGTCTAGTTTAAAATAATGACATTAATATGATATTAATAAGGAAACTTTAAAACAATCTCCTAAATGTTATGTTAGCCATTCTTGTAGATATTTTTCCATAATAATTTGAATAACAGACAAATTATTAAGTGCTTATATTAGTATTTGAGTAACAAAGTAATTTCTTCACTCTGATAAATAAAGGAAGGGAACTAAATCCGACTGTGAACTAAAAGGGTTATTCACATTGCAGTCACACTTTTTATTGCGTGTTTAATCAAAATTTCAAACTACGGTATTGACAGCAATAGCCCATGAAGTAGGCTAATGCTGCAACTGAAAACAAAGCACTGACTTCACCTGAATGTCGTATAGATGATTTGACAAACTAGCTAGATTCTTTACAAAAGAAAAACAAACAAAAATCCTGAAATTCAGGTAGCATAGCTTTACAAATAGTTGTGGCCCCTTTCTTTTGACTTTGCAAAAGAAAAAAATTTCTTTGACTTTGCATCTTTAGCAAACTACAGAGGTAATAATTTCTGTTGGATGCATAGGTGGTATAAAAATCGTATTACAATAAAACCAAACAACTATCATGAGCTATTTGGCATAAGTCCCTCCTGCCATAATCAGGATTTTCATGTGAGCCAGACTGTCCATGTTGTTTTTGCTAATTCGTAGTAACTTTAATCATAATACTTAACATGCATTATTTGCCTGCATTATCTCATATAAATTTTATAATACCTATAAAGTGAGTACTATGATAATTCCCACCTACAGATGAGATGAGAAAAGAGGGACAGAGAATGCTTATGGTGGAAAGGGCAAATGGCGGGAGAAGGGAGAAGAAGAGAATTGGCCCTGATAGCCTTTTCTAACTAGCCTCACTTTTGTGCTGTATATGTATTGGTTATATCTCTAGTTCACAGTCTATCTTCCCAGAATCTTGGGTTGATATTGTTGTATAATTTGAATGGCTATATTAGCAGAATGCTCATCAAATAACTCAGAGCTGACTGGGATAGTGACAATGTTGCATAACAAAATTAAGATGATCAAACATGTAGCAACATTAAATAATTGACTAAATCTAATATGATAAAACCTAATGGGAGAATAAAAGACACAAAACTTTAGTTAAAAAATAGAGATAAGAAATGATAGATACCTGGATTAGCAGCAACATGCCTTAGTTTAAGGATTTTTGTTTACCCGAAGTTTAAAATAGATGGCAATAATAGATGATAAAGACAGAGATAGAAAAATTACTTAAAAAGAAATGGTTCTTGTTCTTTTAAGGAGCAAGAAAAGCAAAGTGCAATTTGAATTTTGCTGCTTTTAAAACTTAGTAAGTGGGGAGAAGCTACAAGACGGGCAGTGGGTGTCTGGAAAGAACTAGAGGATTGTACAAACTGGAGATTATTCTGAGAGACATGTTTAGGATTTAGATGAATCTGGCGATAGATAATTTAGAATGCCATTAAAATCATCTCAGTGCAATAACTTTATAGTTATGATTATGAAACTAGAAGGAAGAAGATAGATTTGAAAGTTATGGTAAAGAATGGATCAGCCTGAAAAATGACTGAACATGAGAGGTGAACAAAATGTCACATCTGACATCAAGATTCTTGCCTTGAGCGATTCAGGTGTTCCATTCTTCTAGCATCACCCATTCATTTAATAGTCAATTAAAATATCTGAAGCTCCCATGGAGCTTAACTGCAGAAAATCCAATACCCTTTTGCCTCTCACATTTGGATTAGGACTGCTACTTAGAGCAGTTGACCCTTTTCTGCCATGTTACCAGAAGCAATACTGCAGTATGTCAAGAGCATGGACCTGCCACTTCCTAAATGAATACTCTTGGGAAAGTTATTTAATCTCTCTATGCCTCATTTTCCTCAACTATAGAATAACTAATCAAATGGACCCTAATGGTATGTTCGTTCATTCATTCCACAGATATTAATCACCTATACAATGTGCTCACTGCCTCAAATTCTCAAATACCCTGTCCCCTGCAGAAAAAAATATTAAAATCAAAATATTTTCTTTTAAAGCAAACAACCTCTTACTTTATTGTGCATAGTAATTGTGATCTTCTTGGTCTCAATCTGAGATTTGTGTTGGCAAAACCAAAAAGCCCATTTTAATGTTTTGTCAGAATTAAGAGAAAGCAGACAATCTAACTTCCCACTCCCACACCATCTGCACACGCAAAAATATCAGTCTAGACTGTGTAAATGTTTACTGGTAGATTTAATAGCACATTTTTCCTCACTATATCATTAATTGTGATGAGAGCCAGCAGGATGGGAGGCTTGTGGTGTGTGTTTGTGTTTCTGTCTGTGTGTGTGCTAGTGTGGTGTAGATTATGAGTAGTTTAGGACATACTGAGCTTCATGTGCCAGCAATTTTTTTATATAAAATTGTCCAGAAGGCATTTAAATTGGAAATGTGTTTCTTTTATTTTTTAAGTAGCCCCATGGAGTATACTAGAAACTAATTTTGAGAAACTAAGGATACAAGTGAACAACAAACGCTAGTTGAATAGTTTGAAATTAAGAGCTCTACATCTGAGAATAAAGAAATAGAGAAACAAAATTAGAGTTAACTCAACAGAAATCTATTGTCTTAAAAGTCAGAAATCCTCAATAATTTTCACTTGTCTATTAAAAGCTTTGAATCCCTAACCTAGCATTCAAGATCCTCAGTTAGCTTGCATTCTTTTCCACGTCTAACATTTACTTACTTAATTATCCTAAACTCCAGCTGATCTGGAAATCCCATACCTCTATCTTTATATTAAATTCTTTCCTGAATCTAGAAATACTGATCTTTTCCAAACTCCAAATATCCAGTTCTCCTCCATTCACCAAAGGCCATATTTTCCACAAAGATTTTCTTACTGATTCAAAATAAACTGTCTTACCTATCCTCCCTCTGAACTATCATAGTGATTGTATTTAAGTATGTCAGAATTCCATCTTTCTGTAGGCAACCAATACTGATGACATATATCTGTCATTATTACAAATAGTTTATAAACTCTTCAAGAATACGAAATCATTTCTGATTCCTCCGTCGTTTCTGACATATGGTAGATATTTAATAATTTTTGGTTAAATGACCAGAAATATACCTGTTGTTCAGGACAAACAAAATTTGCGAGTTCAAAACTGATTTATCAAACTCACTCTTTGATTTTTACCAGGATTATTATTTTATACCAATAATATCTATACTATGGCATTTTTTCAGAAAATAATGTTAGCCTCCATTGTGTTCAGAAGTAAACATATCCTAATTTTTTCAGTGCCTCAAGCATTTTTCAAAGTAGAGGCAACCATGACTAATGCACTGAGGTTAGTCAGGAAGAAAGCAAGACCCAGAACTTCCAGCCACATGAATTCAGTGGGAGTTTTAAACAGGCTGTATCTTTTTTAAACAATTTTGCAATATGCAATGTTATACCATTTCTCGGTTAAATGCTTTCAGCTTCAAATGTCCTTAAGCTTTACTAGAAATTCTCCAAAAGGGAAATAACACTATGTCTAGGGTTTTCAGTGGGTGTTTTCCATATTGTGGTGTGCTGCCCAGAAAGCCCCTTCAGGACAAATGTACATATTCCCCCAGCTTCCAGGAGTATTGGCTCCTGGCAGTTTACACCTTTTGTTTCTCCCTAGGAATTGCCATCACCCAAAGGGAGCTGTGTTGCTCATGATGACAACCCATCCCCAGTAGCTGTCTATATCCAATGACTGGTTAAAGTGGAAAAACCACAGCCTAATTTGGGAAACTCTGAAGATCTATGCCAGACTCAGAGGTCCTTATACAAACAGCCTCTGCTGTCACTGCAACAGAATTCAGCTTCTTATACCCACTCCAGCTTCCTTCAATCCCTCAACATTTTTGTTCTTAGCACACATATCACTTGCACGTGCATCTCCATCTCAAGTCTATTTCCAGGGTTCTCAGTCTAAGACAGGTAGAAAAACATGATTAAGTGGGCAATATATAAATGTACTTTAAATATTCAAGGATTTTAAATTGCTTTTTCATATACAATATGAAGTTATTTATTTTTTAACATGCCAGAACGAGATAAACTGTAAATTTTTACTAAGGAGATTCTCATGACTGGTATCCCAACTCTCGATTCATGATTCTTACACTGTGCAAGCAAAGTCTTTAGAAGTGTCAACTGGGCAAATACTACACACACAGAATCTTCCAACTAGCAAACTGACATCTAGTCAAAATATGAAAAACCAAACTAGTGACACTGAATTTCACTCCGGGATATTCTAACATGAATATAGATGCTAGCAATTTCTTCCCAAACAACAATACATCAAGAAAACACAAACAGAAAAATTATTTTACTAAAAGCAAAACTATCATAAAAATGTGAGGGGAACTTAATCAGTTGTGTGCTTGTTTTTCATATTTTCTGCTGAGTAACAGAAAATGTTCTTTCCATTGCTAAATTCTACATCCCATTGTTGTGTGTTTCTCCTCAGTTTTTAATTTATTTTTAAATGAAAGCAATTGGCAGCAGACTAATACCAATTTTCATATACTGTAAAATACATAATGAAGAGATTTTATGAAATTATATAAAAACTCAGGAATACTTGTCATTGCCATTATGCAAAAAGAAGTAACTTTTATTGACTCTAAGAAATTTAGAAATACATAAGAAATTATAATAACTATTTTAATAACAGTAAGATTGTCAATAAAAGCTCTATAACAAGATGGTAGAAAAACAAAATTTATAATCTCACTGTAATTTTGCTGGAAGCTGTCCTCATTGTAGAGGATGAGTAAAGGAATTATGATATAAAAGCTGAAAATGACTCATCAGGAAGTTTACTTAGGAAAGCATGATTTATGAAAAATAACTTTTCATTATATGTAAATGAATTCAAATGCTTCTTGGTAGTGCCTGTGTCATTTACGACATTTTATGTCAAGCTCAGAAATACTCCTATGCAGTAGCATTGAAAACACAATCACATATATTAAAGCTTGTTTCCGATTCTGTTATATTAAAATGTGAGAAAAACCGAGAAGAGAACACTAGCAGAGAAGAAAAGGCATGATTCTATGCTGTTAAGGGTTTAATTTTTACCATGACAATCCACTGATGAAAACAATAGTGTACCATGATGAACAAATAGATCACTTTCCTGTTACAGCCTGTGCTAAGGATGAATCCATTGTTCTTGCCAGGCCTAAAATGAATGTAGGTGATTGAGTTACAAGCTGGTGAAATACAAAGATTTCTCTTCCCACTGAAGTAGTACTTTAGTGAAACTGTTAAATATTGTTTAAAAAAAAAATACTGCACAACTAAGATAGAACAAAAGACTACACCATCCAGCACTGGCAAGCTGTGACTTAGGTGTTAGTAGGCAGAGAACATTCAGCAAATGGTGGGGGCTTAGTTGCTTTGTGTTGTATATGGTATACTGTATTGTATTGCATTAATTTCCACTAAATACCCTTCATAATTTTGAATTTGAGAAATTAAAATGAGATTACATTTCCCAGCATAATAAATCTTTCCCCTGCCATCAACTGAATAATAGAGTTGCTCAAAATTATGCTAAAAAAAAAAAATCAGAACTGTGTGGCAGTGAAATAATCAATATATCAAAATGGAACTATAGTTGACTCCCAATCTGATCTTTTGAGTTTTCCATCAGTGAGTCCTAGTAACTTCACAGTTCTCCGTAAACTAAGACCTCCTGGCTTGACAATAGTTAGAGGAAAATACTGACAAATCTGCTGCTGATTTCTATTCCTTGCGATTTTAAATTGTCATTTGGCTAAAGAAGTTACCAGAAGGTCAATGTGATCCATGCATTAATAAGCATTGACTCATGGCCAACAGCAGGAAAATTCCCAAGTCTGAAGTTTTCCCTGTTCTGCCCACCCTTACCTCTTCCCTCTCCTTCCTTTCTGATTAGTTCAGCAGCCTGCTGGCTGGTCTCACTGCCTTCATTGTCTCTACCTGCCTTCTAATTCATCCTGCACATTTTTATAGCTCTAATCGTTTTGTACCAAGATTTCCTTTTATACATTTATTTCTTTTCTAGGAAACGAACTTCTTGAATGAAGGAGCTATATATTATTTACCTTTGAATTTTTGTACTATATAACCCGAGACATAGAGAGGGGCAAAGATCCTTGGAGCTGCCAGCAGTAACTGGGGAGTTGGGACCTGGATAAAATGCTGAAGAGGGAGAAAGTGAGAGGACAGTGGAAGCAGCCCAGGCAGGAGCTCCGCCATAGGTTTCCACTGACTTGGGATTAGGTTCCCAAAGCCCTACATCTTGCACCTTAGAGCCCAACATAGACTGGACTTTAAAAGAATTTATGTTAAATTAATGAATAAGAGGAGTGGTTTACCGATAGAAGCTTTCCTATTAGGGGAATTAGTGTCTGTTTTCGGGAATGCTTGCACGGTAAATAAAAGGTTCCAATAATAAAGGAAGCCGAATTGTGTTGCTTCCTTTCCTCAAAACCCATTCCATCTTAGACTCAAGAGGCCCAGTGTCTTCAGTTGGCACCCTGCGTATGTAAGGCCTTACCAAAACCTTGCAATCAACCTCTTGTAATTTCCCCAAGGCTATGTAGAAACATAACTATCCTGCATGCCATTCATTTAGCAGAAGTTAATATATTTGCTCTTTTAGTGTAAAGTGTGAGAAGGTAATTAATTCATGTTTATTTTTTCTCCCAAAATTTGCTTCTCAAAAGGGGTTTTAGTGCTGTCATCATGACAGGGCCCCTTCCTGCTTGGTTTCCAGACTCATCTTTGCTACACCCCCAAACACTTACAGCTCAGCCATTCTAAACTAAAACTTCTGGAGTGTGTCTAGACCCACTCACTTTTCAGCCTAGAAAATCTTTCTCTGCTTAGTTATTCACGGATTAAGCACCATATTACCTGTAAGGTGATCAGCACCCGTGACTGACTCAGCAGGTTTACAAGACATTTCCCCTCTGCGTTATCACACTGTGTGGTTATTGGAGTGCTTTTCACACGGTACTGTGCTTACTTAGATTCCAGTAGGCATGGAAGATAAATACAAGATCCTTGATGCTAAATATTATGTTTATCGTGTTGGCATTTTCACTTGAAAATGGCACTTGGCACTAAAAAATATTTATTATATATATGATTAAGTGAATGGTCCCAAATATTTCATTTTGGACACTTTGAATAGTAGACATTTTTAATAGAACTTGAGAGAGAGTGGTGGCAGGGGATGCCAAAGCTAACTTTTACTGTAGATCTCTTCCACCATCATCTAAATGTTGACCTCACTTCTCAACTAGGAAAACTCACGTTACTTCTTGATACCTACAGAATCCACTTGGTTCAGAATCAGTATGCAAAACAGTCTACAGCTGACCTATTTCATTTTTCTGTTTCTGTCATGGGCTTTCACTAACCAGTAAAAGATACTCACTTTAAAAAATTAAGTGATGAGCTGGGCACAGTGGCTCATGCCTGTAATCCCAGCACTTTTGGGGACCAAAGCAGGCGGATCATGAGGTCAGGAGATGGAGACCGTCCTGGCCAATATGGTGAAACTCCGTCTCTACTAAAAATACAAAAATAAGGTGGGTGTGGTGACATGTGCCTGTAACCCCAGCTACTTAGGAGCCTGAGGCATGAGAATCGCTTGAACCCGGGAGACAGAGGTTGCAGTGATGCGGTGAGCCAACAGCATGACACTGTATTTCAGCCTGAACACAAGAGTGTGACCCTGACTTAAAAAAACCACACACATACACACACACACACACAAAACTAAGTGATATTACACAGAAATTCACTAAAATGATTTTTCCCCATTTTTGGCTAATTGCTTAATGTGGGCAAGGCTGGCTTGCCTCCCTTATGACAAGGAAAATATTACGTACTAGGGATAATATTATTTGGACATACAGTCAATTCTGAAATAGAAACAGATTGGCTAGATAATCCCTGCACTGCTGAGCTATGGGATTCAGGAATACCTGGGACACTAAAATCTGGTATCTCCCAGCACATTCAACAGACTCTGAATTCCAGATTACCAGGTAACCTCTGAGAGCACACACTAAATGATGTAGCCATCTGGAAACTGACTTTTTAATTACTCTGTGCAATAGAGGTGAAATGAAAGTTCAGTTGCAAATTTAAATGCTTTTAATATGATCGAGGCTATTAAATATTTAAGTGTGAATTTAACTGATATTTGTGTAGTGACAAGCAGGCTACTGAAACCAGATTTCCATCTCAGCGAAATCTGAGCCCTGGTTTCTATGTCCGCTAAATCTCATCTCTGACTTCACTGCTTAGGAATTCAGAGGCAAACCAAGGAATTAAAACTATGTCCTAATTCTTCAGATGAACACTACCATCTATAAATTAGATAAAAGGATTTGGAGACTTTAATATGTCACTAACTCTTTCATCTATATACTAGAAATAAGGAGTTAATGACTTTGAGGCCTGGGAAGTAAAACAGCAGAAATACACACCATGATGCCCACTAGGACTAAGAACATTATTTAAAAGAGTGTTTTTTCTCTTCTTCCTGCACTCAAAACCATGGTGTCTTATGCCTAGAAGCTAATCTGTTAACCCCTAAGTTTACTGTCAGAAGGCTGCTTTTCACATCTTTATAACTTGGCTTTGGCTTCCTCTCCACGGCATGCTCTCCTGGAATATTTCTTTCACTCCCTGTTGTTCTTGATAATTCCACCTTATCTACTAGCCTTAGTCCAGTTGTCATCTTCTCCAGGCATCTTCCTGTGATTCCTCGTCCAGGCTCTTACAGTATGGGGAACATAGAACTGGCTTAACGTGTGTCAATAATATTTTGTTACTATGCATTTTTGTAAGGTTCTCATTGATCTCTTTGATGCAGGGACAATCTCACACTTATCTTTGTATCCCTATTACTTAGCACAGTGTTTCCCACGTAGTAGATGCTCAATAAACAGTTACTGAACTGAACAATGCAAAATTTCCCATTATGTTTAATGTCTTTCCTTCACTGCTACTTTTCTCCTCATTAGTGCCTTTTTCCTCAGGATGCAGTAATCAAGTGTGGACCCTGAATTCCAAAACACCCATCAAAACTGCTAACAGGGCTTGTTCTGTCAGTGAGCCCCACTTCTGGTTTATCTCAAGCACATTCCCATCACACTGATGATGAGAACCTTAACACTGTCCTTGTTCATAACCTTGATTTTATAGATGGCCAGAGGGGTCAGTACTCACACAGGTCACCCAGCCAGTTAATGACACTACTGAATAGAGAGCCTGGTTGTACCATTTTTAAACTCTTCACACTTTCCACCTTGCTTTTTCTGTATTCCATTTTATCAAGACTGCTTGGATTATTTAATATGTGATGAACGAACCCATACAAAGAGGTGGACTATTGCAACAGAAATAATACTTCTCCAGTGGTAGAACTACCAGTCACCAAGACAAAAATTATATAAAGATATTGACGGTGATGATGCCCTTAAATCATTCCAAGTATGCAAATTCCTACTTTATACCTAACATCGTTTTGTGTTTAGTGAGACCCTGATGAGGATGCTTGCCAAAGATATTATGTGCTTCACTGAGGAGGATGAATTTGGAAACAACAGATTTTAAAATTGCCAGGAAGTGACTTGAAAAATATCCTGAAGTGCCAATGGAGATCTTCAAAAAGAAGGAACTCATTTTCTGAAGAGGTTACTGTTTAGCTTCAACAGTTTAAAGGCAATGAAATGCCAGAAATGCTGGCCAACACTGGGAATAATAAAGGAGAAGAATTTCAACAAGTTAGGAAACTGGTTCTTTTGTCCTATGAGTACCAAGGAAATCAAGACATAATGCCTAAAGCTGAAAGTGCTGACATTGTACTTTTTATTTCTCTTCCTGTTTGTTGGACCAGTTTACAAAGAATACAGCCAAGAGTTTTTCTTTGACAAGGTTCACCAAAGGAAAAACAGAACCCTTTCAAGGGATTTTTTTGTGAGGGAGGAGGCATGCAGAATTTGATTTCTGGATCTATTTTCTCATTAATAGGTTTACCATCATCCAGAGAATGCTATTGGAGAAATGGATTCCACATCACGGTTCAAAAGCATGTTTGCTTCAACCTCAGAGTCTGAGAAGGTGCAAAGCCATGGTGCTGGCAAGGCTTTTGCCAGCTGTGCTGGAGTTCTGTTTCCATGTTTGCAGAAATAATGTATTAACCTATAGAAAAAAAAAACAGCTTGCAAATATATGTAAATTATTCACAAAAAGAAAATGGTTTTGCCTGGTGTAGAGCATCTGTGTTAAGGGCAAAAATTATGGATGCTGGGTGAGTAATTCCCAGCTAGCCTACTCATTGGTGAAATCCTAAGGAGAGAAACAAGGCCTCAACCACTCTAACCACCGCATTCATCTCAGCTGGGAAGCTTTAAAAGCATGATGTATAGTGAATGCTTATGCCACCAAGTTTTGAGGTGGGTTGTCATAAGTAAACACCACTTTGACACTTACGGATTGGTTTCTGAGTAAGGTCTAATGTCCAGTCTAGATATGTGTGCTCAATAACTTCTATTGGGCACTGTTTGTTTGAGATTTTCTGAGATACACAGTATAGAGAAAATCTCAACCAGTTGCCAGGATATACTCACTCCCAGCAGCAATGGGCCCTCCAAAACACGCTGCTGGAGTGTGAATGGGTGGACAGCTAATCCCCCTTGCCACTAAATCAAGGTCTTCCTGGACAACCAGGATGTTGACTTCCAAATCACAGGAATTTTCCAGCAAATAAGTTGTTTGATGAAAATGTGTCCATAGGACTAACTAGCTTCGTGGGAGGCTGAGTTCATTTTAGGTCAAGATGATTCTGAGTCAAGGCAAAAATGTCCCTTGGAGATCACATTCCTCCCAAACCAATCTTGAACAAAATACTAAAATTAAGATGCTTAAAAACCTCAATGTTAGTCCAAGTATCTTTATTTTAAGAAGATGCTTTAGAAATTATATGAGATACTGCCCATCATTTGATGTTTTTGCAATGCTTATTCTAGTTGAGGCCATATGGAACAGAGCACAGCATGTGACAGAACCCACAGTGATGACCAGGTGGTCGTCTAGGGCTGATGAGTGGCAATCAGTGAAGAAGGATTTGTGGTCTAGAAACACCATTACAGATTTAGTGTATATGAAGAAATAATTTAAATAAGAGTAAGTCAACAGCTTGGCATGTGGCTGAAGGGAAATAGGAGGAAGCCCCCTGAAATCCATTCACTGATCCTTTGGATTATTATTTAGCATGGTACTAAGAATATGTAGCAGCTTAATCAAAAGTTATTGAGTTGTACTAGTCTCTAACAATGTATTTTTTGTGTGTAGAATCTGGGATTTTTTCTTTAGACTGAGTGTCACTCTATTACCCAGGCTGGAGTACAGTGGTGTGATCTTGGCTCAACGCAAGCTTCACCTCCCAGGTTCAAGCAATTCTCCAGCCACAGCCTCCCAAGTATCTGGGATTACAGGTGCCCACCACCATGCCAGGTAGATTTTCATATTTTTAGTAGAGATTGGTTTCACTATGTTGGCCGGTCTCAAACTCCTTACCTTAGGTAATCAGCCCTCCACAGCCTCCCAGAGTGCTGGGGTTACAGGTGTGAGCCACCGCACCTGGCCAAGATTATCTAATTGTTTGTTTCCTAGTAGGATATCAAAACTACTTCAAGCCAGTGTTTCCACATATTAAATTAGGCATTTGAATGAACTCCCATCATACTCTCAAAATTTCTGAATTCTTCTTGAATCATAGCTTCTTATTTATGAAAATGTTTTTAATAAATGGCTAGAGGAGCCAAGTTTTTGGAAATCTTGGGTGAAGGTCCATAGTTATTGAGGCTCTGATTCTTCCCCTGTAGCATAAACAGTTTTTTTTTTTTTTTGAGACGGAGTTTCACTCTTGTTACCCAGGCTGGAGTGCAATGGCACGATCTCGGCTCACCGCAACCTCCGCCTCCTGGGTTCAGGCAATTCTCCTGCCTCAGCCTCCTGAGTAGCTGGGATTACAGGCACGCGCCACCATGCCCAGCCAATTTTTTGTATTTTTAGTAGAGACGGGGTTTCACCATGTTGACCAGGATGGTCTCGATCTCTTGACCCCGTGATTCACCCACCTCGGCCTCCCAAAGTGTTGGGATTACAGGCGTGAGCCACCGTGCCCGGCCCCACAAACAGCTTTTAAACAGCTATGTCTCACATAGTTGATCTCCTGGAGTCCTTCTAAACAGCTATGTAATTTTTTGGTTTCTCCTCTACGTAGTCCATAGGTGAACTCAACATAAGATGACAAGAGTTTCTATCCTCCAGTTTAGTTCTCTTGACTACAACTCCACTTCAGGAGGCATTATCTCCATGACAAGCCTGCAAATCCTGTGAGAAGGTAAATGAGAATGCCTACTTAGGGGAGGAATGATTGCAGATTCAAGTCTGTTGTTTGCCAGACACTGCTCTAGAACTTTAACATACCTTATTCCTTTAAGAGTCACCACATCTCTACAAGGGGGCACAGTATGCTATGCTACAGGGGAATAATCAGAGACTCAGAGAAGGTAGGTAATTCTCCCAGCCTCTGGCATCTTATAAAGAGTGGAGTCAGGATTTACCATCTCTACTGTAAAACTGCAACTCGTTAAGACCATCTTCATTCTCTCAACTGAACCACTGTAGTGGATAGCTTGTTTCCAACTTCCACTTTTCCTGACCTAATTCCTGCTCTCATCCTCCATACTTCAGGTTACTGATTTTTCCTCCATCTCCCATTCACTATCCTGATCTTTAGAGCTTTTTTTTTTTTTTTTTTTTACTTGTTAGGTTCATTTTGTTTTAAAGAGTTTGTCTTAGAATAGGAATGCTGCCTTACTCTGGGTCAGCCTGACCTGTCCAATGCACTCTGATTCATGCATACTGGATCCAACTCTCATCTCATGTCCAGTCACCAACAGCCAAAGGCAGCCCTTCCTAGCTTTGTTTAAGGAGAAAAGCAAGACATGCAAGAAACTGGAAAACCCAGGCCTGACCTTCACATCCACACTGGGCTCTAGCCAACAGGTTCCACCTGCAGGAAGTCCCTTCCCCTCTTCGTCTTTGACTTCCTTAGGGCTGTGTTTCCACCTGTGTCTGACTAACTGTACCTCATGACTTAAGTCTTGTCTCAGGTGCCACTGTCTTTAGGAAGGCTTCTCTCATGAACCAAAAACTGACGTAAGAGTCTCACTTAGTTGATCTCCTGGATTCCTTTTAAACAGCTTTGTAATTTTTTGGTTTCTCCTCTATGTAGTCCATAGGTGGACTCAACATAAGATGACTTAAACATAAAGACCTAACACCATAAAAACTGTAGAAGAAAACCTAGGCGAAACCATTCAGGACATAGGCATAGGCAAGGACTTCACGACTAAAACACCGAAAGCATTGACAACAAAATCCAAAATAGACAAATGGGATGTAATTAAACTCCGGACCTTCTGCACAGCAAAAGAAACAATCATTAGAGTGAACTGGAAACCAAGAGAATGGGAAAAAATTTTGCAATCTACCCACCTGGCAAAGGACTTATATCCAAAATCTACGAAGAACTAAAACAGATTTACAAGAAAAAAAGCAAATAAACCCATTCAAAAGTGGGCAAAGGATTTGAACACTTTTCAAAAGAAGACATATATGAGGCCAAGAAACATATGAAAAAATGTTCATTATCACTGGTCATTAGAAAAATGCAAATCAAAACTACATTGAGATACCATCTCATGCCAGTTAGAATAGCGATCATTAAAAAATCTGGAGACAACGGATGCTAGAGAGGATGTGGAGAAATAAGAACACTTTTACACTGTTGGTGGGAGTGTAAATTAGTTCAATCATTGTGGAAGACAGTGTGGCGATTCCTCAAGGACCTAGAAATAGAAATTCCATTTGACTCAGCAATCCCATTACTGGGTATATATCCAAAGGATTACAAATCGTTCTATTATAAGGATACATGGACATGTATGTTTATTGCAGCACTGTTTCCAATAGCAAAGACTTGGAAGCAGCCCAAATGCCCATTGAAGACAGACTGGACAGGGAAAATGTGGCACATATACACCATGGAATACTATGCAGCCATAAAAAATGAGGAGTTGGTGTTCTTTGTAGGGACATGGATGAACCTGGAAACGATCATTCTCAGCAAACTGACACAAGAACAGAAAATCAAACACCGCACATTCTCACTCATAGGCGGGTGTTGAACAATGAGAACACATGGTCACAGGGAGGGGAGCATCACACACTGAGGTCTGTGGTGGGGGGACTAGGGGAGGGACAGTGGGGTATAGGGAGTTGGGGAGGGATAACACGGGGAGAAGTGCCAGATACAGGTGATTGGGATGGAGGCAGCAAACTACATTGCCATGTATGTACCTATGCAAAAATCCTGCATGTTCTTTACATGTACCCCAGAACCTAAAATACAATAAAACATATAAGAAAAAAAAATAACAAGAATTTCTATCCTCAAGCATATTTGTTGTTTTCCTCCCATTGCCTAATAGAATGCCTGGAACGTAAGAGCTAAATAATGTTTTATTGTTACTGTGCTAACATGCCTAGAAGCAGAAGAATCTCCCTCTTTTGGCTTCATAGCCCTCCCTGACCTCTAGGTCTGAAATCTTTGTGGACCACTTATTTTAAGCACACAGAGTGAAACAGCCCAGGTGATAATAGACCTAGAGAGATCCTCTCGTGGTGGTGCTTGGCTGGCTCAGATCCCATCTGCCCCCCACTGTGCTACTGCCCCAGCATCACCTGAGACTTACACAGCACAGCCCTCAGTTGTGTACTTTCTACACCTCTGAAAGCAGCTCACCAGGAGCTCCGATTATGTCCCCATTCAGCTCCCTCTACAGGCAGGACTGGCCCTAACATTTCTAGTTTATAATAATTAACTTGATCACATCTTTCTGATTTAGAAGATGAGGATAACTTTGTTAAAATTGTGGTTTTCTAACTCTAAAGAAATGACAATTCAAAGTTCAAGAAAAATCTGTGAAATGATTTGATTTCCAAGGGCACATAGGGCAATGAGCTTAGTGGAGAAGGTCTTGAATTGCAAAGTTCCACAACTTAGGGAAGAATTAAAAACAGTCTCAACTTCGCTTGTCTGCACTTTGAAAAGATGTGCATTTCAAAGGAATGGGGACCTTCTCAGTAACACCATGGGCAGGTATGTTCCTTGTTAGGAATGAAAGCTTTTACTCACTTATTAGAGATGAGAAGGAAATATTAATTTCCTCTGTTGGTTATTATCTAGGATTATGGCAATGTTTTTGGTTCATGAAAACTTTATCTGCTAAAACCTTTTCTGCTAAGGATGAGCCTTGGGACTCTCCCAGTCACCGGAGTACTTGGCCTTCATCTATGCCTGCACAAACACTGCTATGGATCTCTGTGCACTTAGAATAAAACCTGTGTTTTAGTATCACAGTTGCTCCTTTCCAGAATATATATACATACATATATATATATATATATACATACATATATATACATACATACATATATATACACACACACATATATCCAGAATATATACACACATATACATATATACACATGCACACACACACATACATATACGCACACATACACACATATTTCTCTCCTAAAACCTAGCCCTCATTTCAATGGTTCCCATATCTGACTTCATTTTATGTAATTGTGTTTCTCTATGCCTCCCTATCTTTGCAAACTCCTCTACAATTTCCTTTCCCAAATTTATCCAGCAGTGTCCTAGGATTATGTTATTCTTTTGAGAATCTGTTCTTACCATATTCTCACTTTATACTTTCTTTTTCTAGTCCCGAATCACACTGCTTTGTCCTTCACCAAATTAAGATGCTTTTTTCTCCTCTCTAGCTAGTTTACTTCTGTCCTGTCTTGAGCTACTGACTGACCTGCTTTCAGACCAGCAAAGAGAGGCTTCACTGTCTGATGATTGGTTTACATAGCTGTCTCTCATTGTAGGTACCAGGCTCCTTAAGAAAATGCTTTCTTTAGAGGTCCACTTAGTGCAGTGGGCAGCACAGCAGTCTCTCAATCTGAAAATGCTTTGTCTTTGTGTTCCCAATCTTGCTGCTTACATGGCACCTAGGGCTTGGTAATCTTTGCTGAAATGGGTTATTGTGGGTGGAAAGTCTCATAAGTGCCAAAGCAGGAGACTGAAGCCTTGGCCAGTTCCTGTTTAATAGAATACAGAAAGAAGAATATAGTTAGGAATAAGTAGCATGAGTGATTACATGTTAATCTTATTGAACATGATGCCTTGATTAAAGCCTTCTTGTACTTTGTGCATGGTTATCTAGGTACATCAGGTTGCTGTGGTCAGGGACTGATTGGGGACACCATGGAATGTGGCCACGAGCAAGAGCATTAATACCTGTCAAACATCGACTGGTGGCAATCAGCAGGGACAACCTGTTGAATGCTGAAACCGAGCCCTCTGTCACACCTGCATAAGGGTTCCTGGAGGGCATCTAAAATCTCTGAGGTAGTGTCAGTGCTTGGGGAAGCACCCGCGACTCAGCAAACCATGGAAGGGAACATCTTCTGTCCTTGTGCAAGTCAGGGAACAAACACTCCACTCCCTCATGCTCTCATGGAAGGACTGATACCAGTCAGCCCAATCCGCAGCTACCCTGGGGCTTAATTGTCTCTATGTGGTGCTGTGCTATACTGGTTACAATCTGAGTCTGCTTACACTCCCTACTTCTGCACCTGGTTCCTCTTTTGTAGACAGTAAGAAGTAGCATAATTCTTGAAGGCTTTGTTCTTACTTGATGGGCATAACATAAAGTGCTGATACATTTCATTTCCCCCTGCTTCGGCTACTTGCAAGCTCTGGGTCCCTTGTTACTTAGACACGTGATTTGCTTGACCCTATCAATAACTGTGGAAGACTCACCCTATTTACTCTGCACCCATTTTGTACCCAGTAAAAGTCCGAGTGTCCATGCACTCGGGGCCACTACTGGTCTCCGCGTACTGGTGGTAGTGGTCCCCTGGGCCCAACTCTTTTTCTCTTATTTCAATGTATGGTGTCTTTATTTCTAAAGTCTCTCGTTTCCACACCAGTAGAGAATACCCTCTAGACCCAGCAGGGCTGGACCCTGCAGGTTATTCTGTGGAGTACTGGCAAGGATCTAACCAAATGCTGACAGGCAGGGGCCCTTCAGTGTTATAAGGTTATGTGGTCAAACACCGCAATCGCCCACGAAAAACAATCCTTTTCAATGAGGAGAGTTGTCTGTAATATTTTGTTCCTTTGTCTAGCTTTAGGATCCAAGAATGAATATTAAGTCTTTTAAGAAGTAAAAGTGAGTACTGACAACTAGCAAATATTTACAAAACTTAAAAAGCAATCAACTTTAGACTAAATAAAATTCTTCCAAGGCTTTAATTCAGTGGTTCCATTCAAATATATTTCTTGAGTAACATCAGGAGTAACAATTGAATAATTCGGAGGCCATAGTACTTCACCAAAACTTGTTAAATCTATTTTGTAAACTTAATTTCAGGAAAGATAGTTTAATCAATATGGATAAAGGTGGGGATAACAATATGGATATCGCATTGCTTCCAGGTGATTATTATTTTCAGGAAAATTCAATCAGTTTTTTTTTAATAGTAATTAAAAACTGTCTGTGCAATTTCCCATCTCATTGATTCCTACAGTGACATGTGCCATCGGAAGTTGAAATTTGGTATCATTCTAATGACACTTTTTTTCAGTAATGATTACCTTGACTTTATTTCTATAATTCAGACTGAAGGAGGCAAACATAGTATACCCAAGGAATGGTATTGGGGGAGAAAAAAATTAATCATACAAATCACATGTCATTCAAGTTCCTGGCCTCCATAGTTACATTCTGACAATACTCATTCACCCTCTGTGAGACAGCTCTGTAATAAAGAGGGCAAACACGATCACACATTGCTTTTGCGCTTTAAACATTCATTTTTTACTGACACCAAGAGACAAGCAAAAGTATTCAAAATGAATAATATTTAAATAAAATGTATTCAAATTGCTGTGCAATTGTGCAACCCCCCCATCCATATTTTAAACCTCTCTATTGACTGTGTTTGGAGATGGGGTCTTAAGGAGCTAATTAAGATTAATGAGGTTACAAGGGTTGTCCTCAACTGATAAGACACCTGCATGTGAGAACAAAGCAGCCACTTAGAAATCAGGGAGAGCCCTCACTAGAAACTGAACCCCACTGGAACCTTGATCTTGGACTTTCAGCCTCCAGAACTGTGAGAAAATAAATGTCGGGTAGTTTGTTAAGACACTATGGAAATATAAAAAGAGAAGAAAGCATTGAAGACACTGTCTGAGAATGAAGATCAGGGTGAGCATCTATGACAGTGTCTATGAAGCAATGGCATTTGACCTGAGACTTGAAGAAAGAGAAGGTTCTCCATGATATATAAATAAACAGAAAATAGTATTCTTGGAAAAAAAAGAAGAATGAGAGACAACATACAGAGCCAAGAAAGAACATGGCACATTCAAGGCAAGGGAACAACTTTGTGTGAATGAGATACATGGCAGGTGGGAGTATTGATGAGGCCACAAGGGTGGTGGTGGGACCATTTGTGGAAAGGCTTATGATGATGGTTCTGCCAGGAAACATTAAACAGGAGAGGGAGGCTTGAGGCATTGAGACACTTCTGCACCATTGTACTAGTCCACATGGCAAATCATGAAGGAAGGGACTGGCTAGGAAAGGGATGAATTCAAAAGAGATTTGGAGACAGAGAAAACCCTCTTTGATTTTCTCTAACAGGGATGATCCTGTTACTAAGAGAAGAATTATATAAACAGGTACTTAGATGTTGGAACTATTTGGCCTGTTGTTAATTATGTTTCTATTAATAAAAACACATTCTAGAATGCTTCAAGTAGGGATAGAGACGTAGATGAGTAAGAGAAGGTCTTTCCCTCAAATAACATATTACCCACAAGAGGACAAAATACAAATGTTTGAATAATAAGACAGCATATGCTATATTCCATAAGAAATGAATAAATAATTTTAGAAAAGTACTTCAAAAGAGGGAATGATTACATTTGATCAGATAATGGAAAACATATTGGAATTAGCTTAGCTGTGTTTCAATCTCAGATCTGTCATCATCTGCCTGGACGAATGTAGGTGCCTAATAAATGTTTGTTGACAATGGATAAGTGATAACTTTGGATAAATATGTTTCCTGAATCTTGACTTCTTTCCCACAAAACAAAATGCCTAGTATACAAGGTGACCTGGCCTGGCGCAGTGGCTCACACCTGTAATTCCAGCACTTTGGAAGGCCAAGGCAGGCAGACTACCTGAGCTCTGGAGTTCAAGACCAGCCTTGGCAACATGGGGAGACCCCATCTCTACTAAAAATATAAAAATTAGCTGGGTGTTGTGGTGTTCACCCATAATCCCAGCTATTTGGAAGCTGAGGTGGCAGAATGGCTTGAACCCGGGAGGCGGAGGTTGCAGTGAACCAAGATGGTACCACTGCATTCCAGGCTGGGTGACAGAGCAAGTACACACACACACACACACACGCAAAAAATATATATGCAAAATAAATATATATATATGTGTGTGTGTGTGTGTGCGCACGCGTGTATGTATATATATATGTGTGTGTGTGTGAATGAGGAATTTCCTGTTAACATGTAATAGGTACCCACAATCTGTGCCCTGGAGATGTCATTTAGTCTTCTCAAAAAGGATCACCCACCTATAGGTCAGAAAAGTGAGATTGTCCCGCTCTCCCTACTGATTTGAAAAGTCCACTAAAACAGTGTGTCCTATGCAATTCTGGAGACATTTCTGTTCACTCAAATCTCCAAACATTCTGAGAAGGCATCTGAGACTCCATCTTTGAGGTGAGTGAGTTTGTGGAGTATGTGATGGGAAGCAATGGCTGCTATGTGGATGCATGTTGCAGGGAGAGGGAAAAATGAGAATAATAGAAAACTATTTACAGGCTTGAAAATAACAGAATTCTCATTCTATGATGTAATATAGGAAGTATTAATATTAATAAATTAATATAATTAATAAAAATATTAATATAAATATTAATAAATATGAATCACCAATTTTCCTATAAAATTAAACATATTAATATCTAAGTTTTATGTTAAAAATGACTGAAAATAAAATCACAAATCAGGAACTACAAAAATGCAAATTATTACCTGATCAATTACTTGGATAGCTTGATTTGAGGTGTCAGCATGCATTTTTAAAAACTGTTCATGGCATCTTTATATTTATCCTTTCCTCAAATAATGAGCCAATTAGAAAACAACAGCATTGGTAATTCATATATAACACACTCCATTGACAATCCAAGCTTGTCAATCCTGGAGATACATTATAAAGGTGACATATTGCTGATACCTTACTAAAATGTATATATAATTGAACGTTAGGAGATTTGCAATACATAGAAAATATAATCCCTTATATCTAATATAATAAGATAACCAATTCGCATTAATAATGTATTTAATTTCACCACAAGTAAAAGAATATTTAGAAATTTGAAAATGTGAATGCCACCTCTGACAACTAAACGACGTAAGTAGACAATAAAGTGCTATTAAAAATTGGAACACATCACTGAAATGCAAAGCCCAGGTGCTGGATACTTGGATTCAGATCTGAACTCCTGACACATGCCATACTCTCAAAGTTACATGATACAATATAGATGGTAATTACTTAGATGTAGATCTATCTGAAAAATGGATCAGCCAAGGACAAAATAGGGAAATATATCTCTCTGTTGACAATCATTCTAAAAAATAATAACCTATACTAACTTGAGAAAATCTGATAGAAAACATAGTGAAAATTGTCAGGTTTATCCCTTTCTTCTGTGACATACTAACATAAGTTATTTAAAATCCAAAAGTGTTTGCCAACTTTTGCCTGTGTCTTATTGAAATGGGATAAAAATATAGCCACAAGTGTAGGGATCCATTACAGTTCTGGATGCCACCGTTAACAGAACCAGCCTCAATCCTCAGTAACTGTAGTGGGCTGTTGGCCATCAGCACTACCAGTCCCTCTCCAAGAAGATGGCCCTTACTTTTCAACCAGAGCCCTCAGCTATGTTTCTATTAAAATTAGCTCTCAAAAAAGAATTGGGAACTGATTTGAATCAAAATGTTAATAACCAAGCATAGCTTCAGCTGGTTTCACATTTTACATTCAGAGAACTCAAACCATTAAGCTAAAAAGTTTTTAATAGCAGGAATCAGGACCCTATGGCACTTTTTTCAAATAAGGCTGAACTTATAAGGATTTATTTTAGTCTTCATTATATAATGCAAATGCCCTGGGTTGTTTGAACACCCGGGCTAGCTCAGTATATGTAATAGACTAGGAAATAAAAGAAAGGGAAACAGATGAAGCTCTAACAGGAATTAGGCCTTAAACTTAATTTCAACTCAGTTTTTAACTAAATAAATAACTCAGTTTCCCCACTTGATGTCATTCTCTTTTTATCCAAGAAAATATGTTCAGAGGAAACTTTGCTGTTAGAATACATTTCTGCTAACAAGTGGAGAAAGAAAATTACAAGAAATGGTTTTAAGAGCTATGATTCTTCTGTGGACATTTTGTTCTCGATCAGAAAATGTGTCTAGCACTTGCTTCCAGGCATTGTCTTAGAAGATCATTAAAGTAGATCTACTTTCTCCCATTTTGCAGATAAGAAAACCAAGAGTAGTTGTGAAATTCCCTCATCAAATGTCACACAGCTAGTATGCAGTAAAACCAGGTCTAAAAACTATCTTTTAGTGGCCTCAAAGCCACGCTCTTTCCATTCCAGTAAGCCAGACAGGAATTTTGCAATTATGTGGTCAAGTATTTTCAAAGGTGTCATAAATGGGCTTGACTTTCCAATTATGCATTTAAGGGTAGAGGCTACTGTGCCTTTGAGAAAGCTGTACTTACATACGTTTGGGCGTTCAAACCTAAAGCAACTATAAATTTTCAGTTCAACTAAGAATATTTCTCATTAAATAGAAGGAATTACCATTACTTGTGTTGTGTCTCAATCTGTCTATATGCAGCACTGTCATAATGATTCTAAGATTATGCTTGCTGTAGTGTCTCAGCTATCTGACAGGCAATATACCAGATCTCATTTTTACTTAATTCATTTCTGTGCTCCTTTTAAAAATGGGTCCCACACATGCCTGCTTCCAATTTATGACTCATCTATTTATTATGAGTTCTGGGCTTTCGATCTTTCTTCAATTGCTGTTATGGTTGCAGTATCACTCTACATAGTCCTACAAGGTCATTTTGACAAGAACTCAGGTTCATTATGTAGGTGGCATTAAATTATTGCTCTCTTTTTGTGTCAGGTAATGTAATGAATGGACCAAAGTTCTATAAAAATGCATTTGAACTTACAGTTTCTCTATGTGTATGTCCTCTGCACTGCTGAATTGGAAACATCCTGAAAAATCCAAAGACCTGGATTATAATAAAAATCACGATAAATACTAGGCACCTTTTGAATATAAAGACAATGCTGCCTTTATTTATTCATTCATTGGATCATTCTTTTGTTTTTAACTCAAAAAGTACTTACTTTCCAGGCACTATGGCTCCTTCTGAGGATATATCAGAGAATAGAAGACAAGACACTGCCTCTGCCTATAGGGAACACGTAGTGCAGAGGAGATACAGACAAATGGAAAATCACAATTCAGAAATGCGCTCCAGTAGGCCAAGCCCAGAGACCATGGGAGCCCTTAGGAATAGCACTTAATAGAATCTTGAGAAGTGAGGGAAATTTTACTTTGCTGGATCACAGCATGCTATTAATGACAGATGAGGCTGGAGGGGAAAGCAAGAGGACTCACACAAACAGTCTTGCACATAATGTTAAGAAATTTGGACTTCATCCAGTGAGAAATGGGGGCCATTAGAAGGTTTTTAATCAGGAGGGTGACATGGTTAGGTTTGCATCTTCACAAAGTCATCCTAACTCCATTAAGGAGAACATAACGAATTCAGTCTTTGGTGACACAGTTTTTTTTAGATAAAGTTTTCCCAGAAAAGTGCAAAGGTAAGGTGAGATTAATCTCAATCAGGATAATGGAAGTGACGACTGAGGGAGAAGCTGCCCAAGAATGGCCTGAGATCTTGGCTCAAATAAGGGAGAGGCCTTACTTCTGGGTCTTCCACGATCTGGGTTCAGAGAAGGTTAATCAGGCCGTGTTAAGACTGAGAGGACCATTCCCAGAGAAGTATGACTAGCTGGGCACAAGATAAAAGGGGAAGGCAGCCTCACCTGGCAGTAGAGAGAGAAAGGTATTACTGAGCAATCTACTGCATTGCATCCTTAAGTCCCTATATTGTTCTACCTTGTATAACGTCATTTCCAAAAGCAAAATATGCCTTCAAAATAGATATCTTTCACTGACTGAGTGGCCATTATTGTCAGTTAAAAAGCAAAGGCCAGAATAAAACATCATCACATATTCAGCTTTTTGCTGTTCATCTTTCTTCCTAGATATACTACAGAGACCATTAGTATAACATGACTAAATGATCCCATTTTCTCTCTACCCTTCAAGCCTATTTCTTATCTTTTACTTCAGTAACTAAGGTCAGAACCTGGGATCATGCCTCAATTTTCTATAGATTCAATACCATTCCAATAAAATTTTCAGGGAGAATTTGTAGATATGAACAAGCTGATTCAATGCACATGGCATAGCAAAGAAACTCTAGCAGCAAAAATAATGCTAAAAAAAAAAAAAAAAAAAAAAAAAAAAAAAAAAAAAAAAAAAAAAAAAAAAATTGAAGTTCCACTGTCCAATGTCAAGACTTACAATAAAGATACTTTAATCAAAACAGTGTAATATTAGCAAAAAAAAGTAAACATACAGATGAATAGAACAAAATAAGAGTAAGAAATAGAATCATTCAAATGTAGTCAATTGATTTTTGACAAAGGATTAAAGGCAAGATAACGGAGAAATGAAAGTCCTTTCAACAAACAGTATTGGAACAGTTGGACAATCACCTGAAAAAAATAAACTTTGCCACATATTTTATAATATATTACTTACTTAAACGGATCATAGACCTAAATGTAAAACTTAAATTATAAAACTTGTACAAGAAAACATCAGAAAATCTGTTGGACATTAGGTGTGGCTATGAATTTTTAGATATGACATCAAAATCATGATCAACAAACATAAAATTCATCAATTAAGGGATAAAATTAACCACTTTTGTTCTGCCAAGGGCACCATTAAAAAATTGAAAAGCCACAAACTGGGAGAAATATTTGCAAACCATACATGTGACATAAGATTTGTAACACTTATAACTCAACAAGAAAACAGACAACTCAACTAAAAAGTGGGCAAAAACAAACTTCACCGCAGAAGATATGGCAATGGAAAATAAAGCACAGAAAAGGAGACTCAGCGTCAGTTCTCATTAGAAAAATGCAAATTAAAACCAAAAAGAGATAGCACCATTAAACACCTATTAAAATTATTAAATGAATGTCTTAAAAACTGACAATACCAAATGCTGGCAAGGATGTGAGGTATCAAGAATGCTCATTCATTCTTGGTATATGCAAAATGGTACAGCCACTTTTGCAGACAGTTTGGCAGTTTTTATAGAGTTAAACATAGACTTAACATATAATCCAGCAATTACACTTCTAGATATTTACCCAAATGAATTGAAATGAAACTTAGATACACACACACACACACACACACACACACACACACACACACACACACGTATTCAAATGTTTATGGTAGCTTTAGCCGTAATCACCTTAAACTGGAAACAATGTAGAAATCCTTTAATAAGTGAAGAGATGGACAAACTAAGGTAAGTGATATAATGGACTATCACTCAGGAATATAAAAAGGAATGAGCTACTGATTCATGCAACAAAATAGATGGACTTTAAATGTATTTTGATAACTGAAAGAAGCTAAATTCAAAGGCAACCTTTTATTTTGTTTCATTTATATGACATTATTAAAAAGAAAAGGCTATGAAAAAGGGAAAAATCAATCAGTGGTTGTCAGGGGTTGGAAAAGGCAAAGAGTGGTAAAGTATTATGAGGGAATTTTTATGGTGATAGAACTCTTCTATATGATACTGGCTTGATAAATATCTGACTATAAATTTGTCACAGCCCACAGAATTTTACATTTAAAAAAGTAAACATTACTATACGGAAATTCTTTAAAATCAGCCAAAAGAAAGGGGATGGAACGCAGATAATGGAAAAAAAATCTAACTGAATTACAATGACATGAACCTCACTGAGGTGGGTAGGGAAGAAGACCTGACCTAAGTAACTTTGGAAATGCTATTTTGACTGGAAATTATATCGCTGAAGATGGGTTAGTATTACTGTAATCACTCTACTCTAGTTGATAAATTTGTTTCTCATAGAGGTCTGGGTTAGTGATTCTGAAACCACTTTACATATATATAAAGATTAAAGGATAAGGAAATAAATTACATCCTGGAAGCCAGATTTCTCAGTGTCAGAGAAAGAGGTTACAATAAGCAAGGGGATGAGACTTGAACAACCCCTGTTGTATTGGATTTCAGTTAGGGAAATCAACATGAATGTAATTTTATCTTACTGTATATACACAAATAGCTAGACACAGAAATAATTACAGATCTGTGTGTGCACACTGGTAACTACACATGTATTTCTCAGCTCTGTCTACTGAGAGAGTTTAGAAATAGTAACCTCTCAGTGGTAACAAGCACACTCAGCCCGTAGATTGTGGCTTCTAATTATTATTCTCCAATAAAAAAACTCGGACTCCTCAAGAAATGACTGGGACAGGGAAAACATAAGATAAACCTGGAGCATCTTGTTATGCTCATGGAATTCCTCGTAAGGAATCAATCAAAGAAAAAAAAAGATGAGGATACGTCCTAAAGACACAGAAACCAACCTGAAAGAGGCAAAGCTGGAATAATTTGAGCAACAAAATAAATAATATATTGGATTATAAGGTATTGGAATACTTGATTATAACCTTGTGGTAGGCAAAATAATGGCCTCCCATAGATCCTATCCCCTAAGACTTGTGAATATGTTACATTACATGGCAAAAGGGAATTAAAGTTGGAAATGGAATTAAGATAGAGAATCAGCTGGATTTAAGATGGGGAAATTATCTTGGATATTCTGAGTAGATGCAATATAATCACAAGGGTCTGTGTACATGAAAAAGGGAGGCAGGAGACTCAGTGTAAGAGTGAGGCAATGTGATCAAGACTCAGCTGACGAATGCCACCATTGAAGGAAGATGGGGACCATGAGATAAGAAATGCAAACAGCCTCTAGAAACTGCAAAAGGCAAGAAAACATGTTCTCCGCTAGACTCTCCAGAAAGGAATACAGGCTTTTAGCCACATGAAGCCTACTGGAAGCACTTAAGGGAGAAAATGGTAACAGTTCAGTTGAGGAATATGGCAGAACAGTAAGTGTCTTAGTCTTTTGCGTCGCTATAAAAGAACACCTGAGGTGGGATAATTTATAAAGAAGAGAGGTTTATTTGGCCAGGCATGGTGCCTCATGCCTGTAATTTCAGCACTTTGGGAGACTGAGGTGGGTGGATCACCTGAGATCAGGAGTTCCAGACCAGGCTGGCCAACATGCTGAAACCCCATCTCTACTAAAAATACAAAAATCAGCCAGGTGTGGTGATGACTCAGCTACTCGGGAGGCTGAGTCAGAAGAATAACTTGAACCTGGGAGGTGAAGGTTGCAGTGAGCCAACATTGCACCACTGCACTCCAACCTAGGTGACAAAATGAGACTGGGTCTCAAAAAATTTTTTAAAAAGAGGTTTATTTGGCTCATGGTTCTGTAGGCTGTCCAAGATACATGGCGGCAGCATTTGCTTCTAGCAATCTTCCACTTATGGTGAAAGGCGGAGGGGAGTTGGCACGTGCATATCACATGACAAAAGGAAGCAAAGAGAGAGGAGGAGGCATCAGGCTTATTTCAACAACCAGTTCTCTGGGGAACTCTCATGGGAACTAATAGAGGTACTACTAAAAATTAGATACTAGATATTAAATAGTAGATATTTTTGCCATTACTTTCAATGGCAAAAACAGCAATTACCTTTGTACCAACTCATTCATTACCTGGAGGACAGCACCAAGCCATTCACAAGAAATCCACCCCCACGACCCAAATACCTCCTACTAGGCACTACCCCCAACACTGGGGATCAAACTTCAACATGAGATTTGGCAAGATCAAACAAATTATATACAAACCATAGCACCAAGTCATCAAGATCAACCTCACCATTAATAAATCATACTGATATTATGTCCCCCTAATATGATGCTACAAGAAAGTGCTTGCTTCTCTGACATTCTTCACAAAAACCCAACATCCAGTCTAATCATGAGAAAACATCAAACAACATCAACTATTTGAGAGACATCCTATACAATATCTGACCAGTATTCTTCAAAACTGCCAAGGTTATAAAAAACAGAAAAGCCTGAGAAACTGTCATAGCTTGAAGGAGATTAAATAAGACATGGCAAATAAGTGCCATGTGGTATCTTAGATTGGACCCTGGAACAGACAAAGAACATTAGTTGAAAAATCTGTAAAATCTGAATAAAGTCTTAAGAGTGCTGTAACAATGTTAATTTCTTAGTTTTAACAATGACTATGGAAGATGTTAACATTAGGGGAAGGTAGGTTAAGAGTGTACAGAAACAATCTGTACCATCATTGCAACTTTTCTATGTATCTAAAATTATTCCAAATTAATGTTAATAATTTTTTAATGTGTCCACATAAAGACTTACAATAACATTTATTCATATTAGCTAAAACCTTGTAAAAAATCCAGATGTTCATCAATACCACATAAACGGAGAAGTAAAACGTGGTATAGTCAAACAATTGAATAACTCTCAGCAATTAAAATGAACCAAATACTGATAAACACTACAATATGGATGAATTTGAAAAGCATTATGCTGAGCAAAGGAAGCCAAACACAAATGCATACTATACTATCCTATTTGTAGGAAGCCTAAGCAAGTGCTTATGAAATGTTGAGCAAATCTATGGTGAAAGAAGTAAAGCAGTGGTTGCCTAGGACTGAGAGTAGGAGGGGTTAACTAAAGAGAGGCAATGTGATACTTTTTCGGGTGAGGGCTACATGGCATATATATTTCTTAAAATTTATTGCACTGTACTATTAAAAATGGGTACTTTTATTGTGTTTAAATGACTTAGAACTGATTTTAAAAGAAAATATGACACATTTAGCAATGTCCCTTAGCATCTCCCAATTGTTTCATTATACCAAATGGAAAAAACAAAAAAAAAACAAAAACTTCACCACGTAATCCCAAATGTGTAGTATTTTATTGAGCTGTACATTTTATAATTTACTATTTAATGAAGAATACAGCCAAATGTACAAAATGAAGTTAGTCACACTCATAATACACTTGCCTGAATATTCCTTTAGAGCTTCCATATAAGCATCTTTTCAGGTATTGTTTGGAAGAGGTATTGCAGTCATGAAAACCCAATTACCAGAATACACAGACCACCTACACAGAGCCCATTAGAGAGGGGCCTCACAAGGCCTATTCCAGTTAAGTTATTGCATAACATTTGTTATAACCAGCCTGATCCAGCCGTGCCCCCTCAAGTAATGGGTTCTGATATGAAATCCTCAATCCATTTCTGTCTAATCCTACCACATGCAAAAATTCAAGTGAGAGGTAATCTGACCTAATACTCCACCATTTGTATGATCATTTATCTGAAGTTGATGACTAGTCCATTCTAATGGTTTTGGGATTTATGAATCTATAGGAACATTTAGCGCCTACAATTGTGCCTATAAAAAACAGCAATCTTTGGTAAACTAAATTAAGACTTGTTTATCTATATTGGAATACATTTTTCCTCTAAAACTAGTATGTATTATTCAGAGTTTAAGGACTTGAAAAAGTACCCATTTGTTTAAAAAAATATGGCTACTTGTGATTTTGAATATTTGTAGCTTTCACTGAACAATATACTAGTAATGGAGCCATTTTTTTGATCCACAGTTCAGAGCAAATACGCAATTAAATTATAGATAAAAACAGATTGATCTGACCAACCAGAGTCAGAAACAGATATTGCCCTTTCTTTCTCTTTCTTGCCAGAGTTAGAAATAGATACTGCCCTCTCTTTCTCCCTTTCTTACCTTATACCCCTGAAGGAGTCAAGACAATCATAGCCAGTTTATTGCAGCTTCACTGGTCTATCAGATTTCCCTCCCTTGGCTTGTGTCTCTCCTTGGAAATATGGGATCTGAATGTAGAAGATATGCCACCTCTCAGTCTCTGGTGTTGATCTCAGCTCAAAAATTTCTTGTGCCTAAATCACCAGGCAACCCTTAGTCCCTCAGAGGAACTCCCTACACTTCTGACTTTCTTTTCACAATAGCTATCTCCCTGATTTGTCATCAACAGGCCTAAGAAACGGAGGTGGTGAAGGGCTTTGTTCAGGGGCTAGAAGATCAAACTGAAGCCTGGTTGGGTTCCCAAGGAGATTCTGAGATAGAAGTTAGCACTGAGTTGAGCGAAGTCCCTGCAGAGGGACTCAGCTGAAAGCTGCTGGTACCAACTGTCCCAACGGCTGGGCAGTGAGTATTTCAGGGGCCTGGAGGGATGACATGAACATAGCATCGCATCGGGGCATCACTTTGCATTGCTGTCCAATCCCAGCCCATTCTGCCCAGGGCAATGTGGAAAAGGAAAGAGGTGGGAAGTCGGAGATTTCCCCTGACAATTACCCTTACATACGGCCCCACTCTTTTCCTCTCCAGCATAGAATTTTGGTCCTACTTGGAACCCTACTCATTTTTACTTACCTTCTTATAGATTTATTAATTTTACTTTAAGTTCTGGGATCCATGAACTTTCCTCTTCCCTCCTTAGCCTTTACGGACTGGTCTCTAGACAGAAGTCACATGTTAATTTGCCACCTTTTCAGGAATCATACAATTATTTGAAAACAAAATATTTTATATCAAACTGAATTTAAAAATTTTTTAAATCAAACAAAAACTATGAAACTATTAGAAGAAAACATAGAGGAAATACTTTACAACATTGGACTGGGCAGGGATTTTTTTGTGTGAGAACGCAAAAGTACAGGCAACAAAAGCAGAAATAGACACATCAGATTACATCAGACTAAAAAGCTTCTGTGTAGCAAAGGAACACAGCCATCAGAGTCAAGAAACAAACTACAAAATGGGAAAAAAATATTTGCAAACTATACATCTGACAATGGGTTAGTGTTCAGAATATGTAAGAACTCAATGGCAAAAAACAAATAATCTAATTCTAAAATGGGCAAAAGACCTTAACAGACATTTCTCAAAAGATATACAAATACTTAATGGGTATATTTTCAACATGCCCATTATTACTAATTATCTGGGGAATGCAAATCAAACCACAACACAAGATCACCTGACTCCAGTTAGATAGGCTATTACCAAAAAGACAAAAGATAACAAATCTTGTTGACAATGTGGAGAAAAGGGGATCCTTAATGCACTGTTGGTGGGAATGTAAATTCATACAGTCATTATAAGAGCGAACTGGCAACCAATAGAATGGGAAAAAAATTTTGCAATCTACCCATCTGATAAAGGGCTAATATGTAGAATCTACAAAGAACTAAAACAGATACACACACAAAAAAACAAACCCATTCCAAAGTGGGCGAAGGATATGAACACTTCTTAAAAGAAGACATACATGAGGCTAACAAACATATGAAAAAATGCTCATCATCACTGGTCCTTAGAGAAATGCAAATCAAAATCACACTGAGATATCTCACGCCAGTTAGAATGGCAATTATTTAAAAAATCTGGAGACAACAGATGCTGGAGAGGATGTGAAGAAACAGGAACACTCTTACACTGTTGGTGGGAGTGTAAATTAGTTCAACCATTGTGGAAGACAGTGTGGTGATTCCTCAAGGATCTAGAAATAAAAATTCCACTTGACCCAGCAATCCCATTATTGGGTATACACCCAAAGGATTATAAACCATTCTATTATAAAGACACATGCACACGTATGTTCATTGCAGCACTGTGTACAATAGCAAAAACCTGGAACCAACTCAAATGCTCATCGATGATAGACTGACAGGGAAAATGTGGCACATATACACCATGGAATACTATGCAGCCCTAAAAAACGATGAGTTTGTGTCCTTTGTAGGGACTTGGATGAATTCTGGGTCATACTCAGTAAACTGATACAAGAACAGAAAACCAAACACCACATGTTCTCACTCATAGGCGGGTGTTGAACAATGAGAACACATGGACTCAGAGAGAGGAGCATCACACACTGGGGTCAGTTGTGGGGCGGGCTAGGGGGGACAGTGGGGGGATGGGGAGGGATAACATGGGGACAAATGCTGGATATAGATGAAGGGGGAATGGAGGCAGCAAACCACCTGGTAATGTATGCACCTATGTAACAACCCTGCATGATCTGCACATGTACCCCAGAACCTGAAGTACAATTAAGAAAAAAAAAAACAGTATGGAGGTCCCTCAAAAAATTAAAACTAAAAGTAACATATGAGCCAGCAATACTATTGCTCAGTGTATAGCAAATACAGTGAAAGGAAAGGAAAACAGTATGTCAAAAACATATCTGCGTACTCATTTTTATTGTGACACTATTGAAAACAGACAAGATAAGAAATCAACCTAAGTGCTGAATAATAGATGACTGGACAAGGAAAATGTCGCGCGCGTGTGTGTGTGTGTGTGTGTGTGTATGTATATAATGAATACTATTCAGCCCTAAAATGAGTGGAATTTTGTCATTTATGGCAACATGGATGGAAGTGGAGGTCATTATGGTAAATGAAATATGCCAGCACAGAAAGACAGATAACTTATGATCTCATTCATAAATAGAATCTTAAAAAGTTGGCCTCACTGAAGTAGGAAATAGAACAATGGTTAACAGAGCATGGGGAAGATACTTGGGAGGAGATGGGAAAAAGTTGGTCAATAGGTAAAGAGTTACAATTAGAAAAGAATAAGTTCTGGTGTTCTTTGCACAGCAGATGGCTATAGTTAACAATAAGATATGGTGTATCTCAAAATAGCTTCAAGAGGATTTTGAATCTTCCCAACACAAAGAAATAAATGTTTGAGGTGATAAATATTATTATCACTCTGATATGATCACTATGTAATGTGTACATGTATCAAAACATTACATTGCATTCTATAAATATATACAATAATTACATATCAATTTAAAATGTTTTTTAAGAAAAAAAGTCATGTTAAGTTGCTACCTTTTCAGGAATCGTAAGATTCTACAAAAACAAAATTAATGAGTTTTAAATCAAATTGGAATAGAGAGAGGGCACCACCTTCCTGGGTTCAGAAGAGGGAAGGGCAAAGAGAACTTCAGAGATAAGGAGTGACTGCTGATACTTGTCTTTTTCAAAAAAATTTAAAAAGAAGGCTGTGACCCTCAGAATTTAAAAAAAAGTCTACATCTGGTAATAAAATATTGAGTAAAAGTTTGAAAATCAGTAAAACTATAAACACTTGGCAATATTATATATGAAATTACAAATGCAAAATTATAATTTTGACGAAGATGATATAACATTAAAACAAGACAAAATGAAATATCAGAAATTTCAATGAAAGTTATAAATTTCTCTATTGACTATTTAAGTGTGAGATTAATAAGTATTGATCATGTAATCTATAGAGGGAAGAGTAATTTCTGTATTCAAAAGATGCAACATGACTCATTTTTGGCAAAGAAGGATAACATAACATAGATGATTTAGTTTAGGCCTCTTCACAAGTGGTAGGAGTGAAACATGATTTCAGTGAATTTTTGGCAAATAATTTAGTAGTTTTTTTTTTTTCTTGCCTAAAATGTTTATGATACATGCACTGCTGCAGAATGGAATTGTAGCTCGTGCTTCCCAATTCACATAAAGGATTTCACATAATATTGGCGGTTCTATGTTGTATTTGAAAGAGTTTTCCTATGTTTGGGGAAATTTGAGGGCATGTGATCTCATTCAAAGCTGATCTCCTGATGCAATAATCATGTCCTGTACTGCTCAGTGCCACCCACTCGCTGAGGCGGAGCCTGTGACCCTGTGGTTAGTATTCACCACCTGACTCTCCTCATTTTGTGTGCACCAGACTAAGAATTCTAATTTTTAACAAGATGTTCAAGTGATTCTAAGAAATTCCAAAATGCATATTACTTTAGAATTTGTACACTTTGGACACACAGATCTTAAAAAATTCCACTACACTTAAAATAGTAAAATTATGATTTTAAGTGTTTTTGAATGTATTTTACTACTGCTAGCTGGTGCTAGTGGCGATCACTAAGTGCCAGACTTTGCGGAGAGTGCTTTACTTGTATTAACTCACTCCTCACAACATTCCTGATACAGGTACCAGTGTTATCTCCATCTTATCAATAAGGACACTGAAGCATAGAGATGTTAAACAGCCTACCCAGCTAGTAAGTGAATGAATCAGAGATGGAACATGGACAGGCAGCCTCCAGCATCACACTCTCAGCCACTCGGCTCTCCTGACTCCCACAGAGAGTTAACTTGGTAAGAAACTATGAATGTTGACTTATTTTGATAACAATTTGACACTGTACTTTAAAAAAACATATTCCCTTAATCTAATATCATTAAGGTTTGATATGCTTTCTTTTATCACACTTAACACTCCACAGAATAAAACTCATACTATGTAGGTATTCTCTATGCCTAAAGTTAAGCTCACCTACGTATCATTATAACGTGGCTTAATAAAATTAGGGTAAGCAAAAATAGCTATCTGTTTCCAAGTATTTAATATATGCTAAACGCTATGGAAGTATTTTTTCAGCATTTTGTCATTGAACCCTTTCTCCTGTAGTGGCTATTCTTGAGTGTGCACTAGGTAGTTCACAATCATCCCAACCCTTGTGATGCATCAGATGCCCTGTGAGGGGTCCTCACATATAAATACCAGGTGCCAGTCCTGGTGATTCTGACTGATTTTTTCTGAACTGAATTGCAGTGGCATGAAGATAGTTTTAGGTCCTCCCTACTTGCCTTCATCTGTTTTGTGCTTCTATAGCAGAATATATGAGGATGAGTAGTTTATAAAGAAAAGAAATTTATTTCATACAGTACTAGAGGCTGGGAAGTCCAAGGTGCAGCAGCTCAAACCTAGTGAGGACCTTCTTGTTGCATCCTCCCATGGTAGAAGACAGAAGGACAAAAGAGCATGAGTGAGAGAGAGCGAGCAGGGCAGGGGGCTGAAGTTAATCCATTCCCAAGATAATAATTCATTCCCAAGGTATTAATTCATTCATGAGGATGGAGCCCACATGACTTAACCACCTCATATAGGTCCAACCTCTTAACACTGTTGCACTGGGATTAAGTTTCAACACATAAACTTTGGGGACATGTTCAAATCATAGCACTAGTGAATTCCAGTGTGCAGACAGAGTTGAAAACCAATATGAGCTAAATGCTTTACATATGAGTTCTATTTAAACCTTACGAAAACCTACTGAGGTCAGTATTCTTTTCCTCATTTTATTTATGAGGAAATTGGTTCAGAGAGGTTAAATAACTTGGTCAAATTACTAAAGGGCCAAGCCAGGGATTCAAACCTGTGTCTTGCCAATTCAAAAATTTGTTGCCATAACCATCACACTATTCTACTCAGGAGCCACCCCATTTGTGGAATTCAGTTAAGGGCTTGGCCTGGCTGCATTTCTAGCCTTCCACTGCCACTCACCTAGTACTACACCCTCCCCCATTCCACGGCAGCCTTTCACTCTCCAGTGGCCCGACTTAAAAGCTTATGCCATTTCACATTATTCTAGCTTACTGGCTCAATAGTGAAGCTAGGACATCTTTCCAGATGGCAGCCAAGCTTCAGTCTAGAGCAAGGCAAAACCAACCACAGGGGAAGGCTACACTACATCTACTTAAGTATATTCTTTTGATGTGAATAGTGTGCCTTGTGCTCAGAGTAAATTAGCTTAGGCTGAGTCAGAGACCTAGGGGGAGATGCTTGGATTCAGGCTGCTGGCCAGAATGCAGCTGCCCTCAAGTATTTTCCATAAACCATCACACTGCTAATATTGCACCCAGAGGCATTTTTGAAGCTCAGCTTTGTGTTTTACAATTTCACTCTAAAGTAGTTTATGCAGCAGGAAGAAAAAAATCACTTTATATTTGACTTTCTGTTAGGTCACGTGGACTTCACCCAAGACACCCCTTCTGAGAGCTGGTGAGAGAGGAGGAGGTTCCCAGCCTTGGTCCTCGCCTAATAATCACCCTTTACTTCTGCAGTATCCTCATTAAAGTCATTCCACACACATGGCCTCATGAGCTCATAGGTTATTAGACAAGGCGAAATTTTTATATTGTGTATTAAAAATGAATCTTACAAACCTCCTAAAAATAGGAGGGAAGGAAAAAGAAGAGACAGAGAGAGAGGAAGAGAGAGAAAGAGGAAAAGAAAAAGAAGGAAAATAATCTACTAACTCTCACTGACATTACAAAATAAACATAGAGACTGACTATTCACATTTCTCCCCATTCCTGTTTCTCTGACTCTCCTCCTCCTGCGGCTTCCTTTGCAAGCTCCACTGCAGCCTTCCAGGGTGAGCACTGTGCCTGTCAGATGCTGCCACTACCAGGGCAGCTCCGCTGATCTTTGTGAGCCTTTATTGCTCTTTCCTGCTCCAGAGAAATGCTCTGACCCTCAAATGGCATTGCTTTTCTTCTGCTCTGTCTTCTCTTTCCCTTCACTTGCCATCACATTCTTCCTCCACAGAGCCCTGACAAGTCCTTCTACCCTGTCTACTGCCCTAAGCAGGAGTAGTCAGCACCCTACTGTCTTTCAAATGAATATCCTGATCCTACCTGCCTTCCCTTTACGGTTTTCTCTCCCCACGACATGAAATCTTCCTAGTCTGTCCCCCACCTCTACCCCATTTTGTCTTTCTTTTCCGAATTTCCCATTTATATTATATTGCAAATATTTATTGGGCAGCCAGCCTGCTGGGCACTGCAAGGAGAAGACAGGGTTGTAAATCTCTGCCCTGGAGCAGCTCCAGTCTGGCTTCTATGAATGAGTTCAAACAGATGTGGCTAGATCTAAACCTTCATTTCTCTTTCACTCTGAAACCTTACAGTGGCCCCAACTGTTCTTACCTACAGTCTCTCCTGCTGACATCCATCAATCAGCGTTTGCACCACAGCAGTTACAAAGGAAACAAAACGTACCTAAAGTTATTAACTGGTACTTTACAGAAAGTCTCATTACCATCCCATGGAAGTCATATCCAGAGTAGTAGATTAGCTTTCTTGCAAAAGAAAAATACAACAAATTATTTCTAAGCTGAGTTTAAGATCAAGTATTAGAAGGACAACAGAATTCCCCATGTGTCAGTGCCTTGGAAGACCCACAGGCAAGTTTAGAAATCCCCACTCATCGGATTGACACAACTATTGCCCTTTTTGCTAAGTCCTTAGACACTCACTTGCACGCAACTGTGGTTTTGTTCGGTTTGATGTGGCTCCAGCTCTCCCTTTAGAAAGAAATACCAATCCCTGTAGTACACTTGACACTGGAAAGAATCCTAGATTTTTATCTTTTCTTGTTCTTCCCTAAGAGTTAAATTTCATCAAAATCTATTAGGCAGTTCCTCCTCTTTATCTCTCCTGGTTGAAAGAGAACATCTCACAAATTAATAAAAGAATATTTTTGGGGTGCCATGTGTCAGAGCATTCTAAATACATTTTTTACTTAAACCTTTTAACAATCATCTAGAAGTTCTATGACCATGTCTATTTGACAGATTAGGAAACTGAAGAGCAAAGAGTTTATATAAATTGTAGAAGCCAGGTGTGGAGCCAGGATTTGACACATGTAAGAAAACTCTGATACCTAAAACTTTAACCACCCAATATACAGCCTCCCACGATGACACCAGCTCCATCCAGTATCCCGACCTGGGACGGGGAGCACCTGAAGCTTTTGCCATACAAACTCAAGGTGGCTGCAACTTGAGGAGAAATTACCTCTCAGAGTCTTTCAGTATGCTAGAGCTCCTCTAGTCAGAGACAAGGTCCACGAACCTTCTGCCACACAATATTTATAAGAATTTTTAATAATTAAAATTGAAAAGGAAGATTGTCATATGCATGGCAAAAGAGGTACACAGGTCTTTAAGCTTCTTGAAGAAGGTTTTGTTTTTCTTTCTATCTTTAATTTCCATGAGTACATAGTGGCTGTATGTATTTATGGGGTACATGAGATGTTTCAATACAGCTATGCCATGTGAAATAAACACATCATAAAAATCCATCTCATCAAGAATTTGTCCAGTGAGTTGCAAACAATCCAGTGACACTCTAAGTTATCTTGAGATTTATCCAGTGAGTTGCAAACAATCAGTGACACTCAAAATGTACAGTTATTATTGACTGTAGTCACCTGTGAATTTTGAATTGATTAGTTCACCGTCATTTTGTTACCTACCTTCAACTTCTAGACCTGGCCAAGCTCATTTGGACAATAAATTGGAAAAATAAAAATAAAAAGAAGGAAAGGAAGGTAAGAGGAAGGAAGGGGAAGAAGCCAGGAACTTTTCTGAGCAAAATGCCATCTTGGAGGGAAAACATTTTTCAGAGATTTGCAGCCCCTGTTGTTCTTTCTCAGAGGCCTACTGGCCAAAAACCACCCATTCTGGATCTACCTTAGGACCTTCCTGTGCCTTCTGCACTGGCAAGTAGGTGCTGGTTATTGTGGACGGCCTATGGGCTTTATGTACTTATGATTTTGTTTTGCTCAGTACTGGTCTCACAAAGCCTAGAAACCCATGTCCCCAAGTCTTGAGACATTACACACCAGGAAGATAATCCCAGGTGTTTTAGAAAAATACCAAAAATTCTAGTGGATTGCTGGAGTAAAACCATCAAAGTACATTGATTTTGCCTCCATTCTCCCTTTAAGCCTACTGGGTTGGGCTGTCTTTCCCTGTACTTTGGATGGAAACCCCTGCCATCCAATAACTGATATCACTTATGTAAGAAAAGTCATTGTCACATTTTAATCACAGAACACACCTTTAATTCAGAAATTAAGTCTTCATTCCAAGACAAGCAACACTTCTACCTTTCAAAAGTAAGACCGCTTCAGCCCACACCAGCCACAGACAAATGCCCGCCTTCAAATGCAAGTCAGGTTGCTTCTCTCTTTCTCATTTCTAGCCCTGACTGTCCAGGGGCACATTCCAAAAGTCTGAGGTGCTGGGGCTTTCTGAGTGCAATTACTTTGATCTTGCCAGGGCCTCTCCTATAACTGGTTATTCCATCCACTCAGGAACACCTTTGGAGGGAAACTCACTCCTCTTACTTCTGAGGCCCCCTTGCCTTGGCAGCCACACTGCATAAGAAATGCCTTTTAAACAGACCCTGTACTAAACATTCTGCTGCTGCTCCCAGCTCTGCTCTCTGGAATGTATGTGCCTTTGACCCACAATCTCAGGAAAATTCAGGTACTTTGCAGGTACTGAACCTTTACTCAGCTTCTGTGGGAAAGCAAGAAACTGGCACCAACCGTCTATATTGCCAACTGCAGGGAACATTCATCAAGCTTTTCCAATGGCTCTGATGACATGCCTGTCACATCACCAAGAATGAACTAAGTGGCAATGCTCCCGCTACTCCCCTTAGCTCTTTTACCTGATACATCACCTTCCAAGATGTTCTTTTCATCTCTGCTCTCTCAACCTATTTATCTCCCTCTTGAAGGTAAAAGGTTCCTAGAGTTGTAAACCAATTCTCATACAATTGTTTCAAAGTCTGCATCCTGGCCTGACACTTCATTTTGAAATTCCATAGCTATTGTTTGAGGATGCTCTAGTTGAAACTTCATATTTACTATTTTGTTGCAGTATGAGAAATGCTTTTTGTCTCTCAAATGGAGTAAACAGTCACACATACGAAAAATGATTTTTTAAATTCTACTCCAGGTGCCAGGGATTCATCAGCAGGAATTATGTACCATCTCCTTGTCAGTGCCTGTTCAGGTAGGGAAAGGGGATCAGTGCCACTAGCATGTCAGAGAGTTGTGGGATGTGGGTGGGCAATGGGCACATGTGGGAAATGAACACAGCAGTGCCATCATTTCCACTCTGCTTCAGACACAGCCTGCAGTATTCAGAGTAAGTATAGCAACCTATGCAACTGCTTCACTGCAGAGCCCTCGGGAGGGAATTTAAAGCAATGCACATGCCTCTAGCTTCTCATAGACAAGGAGAATGCTTCCTTTTTCTAGGGGAAAGACTAACAGAATTACAGCTGCAAGAAAATCCCAGAAACCTTGTACCCACATGTAATAAGAACATCTCAGGAAGTACAAGGAGGGGACAACAAAAACTTTTGTTGGGGCTCAAAGATCAACACCCCAAAGTACAGTGCTTTGGCACCCTGAACATTTTTTTTTTTTTTTTTGAGACAGAGTTTCGCTCTTGTTACCCAGGCTGGAGTGCAATGGCGCGATCTTGGCTCACTGCAACCTCCGCCTCCTGGGTTCAGGCAATTCTCCTGTTTCAGCCTCCTGAGTAGCTGGGATTAAAGGCACGTGCCACCATGCCCAGCTAATTTTTTGTATTTTTAGTAGAGACGGGGTTTCACCATGTTGGCCAGGATGGTCTCGATCTCTTGACCTCGTGATCCACCCGCCTCGGCCTCCCAAAGTGCTGGGATTACAGGCGTGAGCCACCACGCCCAGCCTCAACATTTTTAAATTAAAGAAAATTGGAAGGCAGAAGTAATCTGAAAACCAAGGACATTCTAATCTTTTCTTTCACCCCCAACCAAGCACAGGGAAGGGTTCTCTTTGGAAGTTCTCTTTTCTGACTGAGGAAGGAAACTTCTTCCAAAAGAAATTGTCTCGAAACCTCTGATATGGTTTGGATCTGTGTCCTCACCCAAATCTTATGTCAAATTATAATCCCCAGTGCTGGAGGTGGAGCCTGGCGGAAAGTGATTGGATCATGGCAGAGGTTTCCCATGGTTTAACACCATCCCCTTTGGTGCTGTCATAGTAATGGTGAAATTTTATGAGATCTTGTTTAAAAGTGTGTGGCACCTACCCAATCTCTCTGTTCCATCTGCTCCAACCATGTGACATGTTGGCTCCCCTTTTGCCTTACACCACGATTGTAGGTTTCCTGAGGCCTCCCCAGAAGTTGATCGGGAGCCACAATGCTTCCTATACAGCCTGCAGAACTGTGAGGGAATTAAACTTCTTTTCTTTATACATTACCCAGTCTCAGGTATTTCTTTATAATAATGCCAGAACAAACTAATGCAACCTCTTTCCTAGGAATCACATCAAATAACCAGGAAAGATTTACTGTGAAGAAAAGACCAAAACTTCTCACAAAGACCAGACAGACTTCATCTATACTTCTGAGAGCATCTCCAAGGAATTATCTGGGAGATATTATCTGCATCATAAAATGTTTGTTCACAGTGAAGTTCCACCTCTTACCTTCCCAAAATTTATCACTACCTCCCCGGAGCTCAGAGGAACTTTGTCTCAGGTCTTTGTCTGTTCTTGGGCTCATTCAATTTTCAAAGAGAATCATTAACAAACTGTTGTCTGCTCTTTGGGCCCATTTCCCCTAAAAATCGCTTGCTACCCCTCTAAATTGCCCACACCTTCATTTCTCTCTCCCCTGTGCAGAGGGGTATCTAAGTTTCTGAATCTGATTGTGTTATAGGGCAACACTTTGCTGTGATGTTTTTCCCCATGCACATTAATAAACTTGCATGCCTTTTCTTCTATTAATCTGCCTACTTGTCAGCTCATTTCAGTGAACTTTCAGAGGATAAAAGGGAACCTTTCCCTTCACCTCTACACTTTGAGTTTCCATTTTATAATTTGTGCCAAAACCTGAAATCTTTTTAAACATATTTTAACATATTGTCCTCAACACTCTAAAAGGAAAAAAAAAACCCATTTGAATGTGATAAAATAAATCTTATTTATTCAATATTTGCAAGTACACTGTAAGAATAAAAAAAAAATCAACCCTGTGACAGAGCCTTCACAACTCTTCTGAACAAATGTAGACATACACTTGGAAGCAGAATATTAAAATGAATCAATTATATTGAAAAATTCTAAGATAGATATTGTAATAGAAAATTTTATTGTGAAAATTGCCTAAAAATACCTAAGGTTGACACAGAAACATGCTAACCATTAGTAAACCTAATTAATTTTTAACATGATGAGGATTTGTCTCTTCCTGTCTAATTTTTATTCACTTAAGCCTTCATTCTTGTACATTTTGTAAGTAAATAGTTTGTATGTGGAGAAACTCATTTGAAAATTAAGCTGAGTTTTATATAAAGTACAATTTTGTGACAAAAATCCAACCTCCATTATATTCAACATCAGAATCAGCGTATTGGAATACGTTCCTTTTTAACTGTTTGAGGAGAGCATAATGAATGGCAGGATAAAGACAGTCAGAACCAAATATGCACAAATCTCTTCTCAGCCAGCACAGTAGGTCACTAACAATGCCTGCCTTGTTGGTTCCTCTTGTTTTTCTTGCCCTGTTTCCACAGGAGTTGTGAAGGCCCTGTGGGATAGTTGAAAGGCTATGGCAGTGGCTTGGATGGCTACAGGACTTCACTGTATGCAGACTATTTTCCCACTCTATTGTCAGAAAATCCATTGTAATTTTCCTCTCAGGACTTTATTAACTTTTTTTAAAGCTTTGTGCTAATCCAGGGGACTAGTACATTTCTTCAGAGCTATGTAAATATGTCTTTTCAACTAATTTAACATTTCCATCCATACTAACTCATTGGGAAAGAATTAACATACCAATGCAGAGTGAAAAAATAGAGGACTGTCTAGGAAAAAAACACCGTTGACAAAGTTACACTGAAGTTTTATAAGACATGAGTGCCAGTTCCTCATTAAAAAAACAGTAACAGTAATAAAATCATTCATAATAATAACTAATATGGTAACAAAAACACTGGTTAGAAAGTAAACTACTACATAGAAAAATGGAACCCTGACATGTCATAAGGGCGTGTATGTTCATGTGGCTTTTTCTCTGTGGAGATTATTTGTCTTGATCTTTTGCCCTTCAGTCTCCCACTGTCCTTGTATACAAATCTGGTGGTAAATTCAGGATACAAAGACCTTTCTAGTGACTAAAGTCACACCAGAATCTTGGCTTTACTGCCTTTTCCATTTCCCACCCATTGCACAGCCACACAAAACAAGCATCTGGGATTCTATTAGTCAAGGAGCATTTAGCCTATATGCACATTTCTTACCAGCAGACCACAGATTTCCATAAAGACAAAAACATTAAAAGCTTGTGCAATAGTTGGAAAGGTAACCATCTTACCCATCTAACCCCATATCTTGTTCAATGTAAGCTTGCTCTGCCACTTTTCTGTGCTATTGATACATGGTTCTCTCTATTCTGAGTGTCCTTTCCATATTTTCTTAATCTACCCACTAAATTATTGGCATTTGTCCATCAAATTTCAGGTTAAGCATTAATGTTTTTTCAAATCCTTCAGTAATTTCCTCAGGCACATTGGGGTATGACACCTGCTCTACTATCATAACTTACACATGTCATCATGATGTCAATTTGCTAATGTACTATTATAATTGTTGTTTGCAGTTCTATATTAGGTGCAATGGCCCTATTTGTTGATTTTTGCCTCAAACATTAACACAGTGACTGTACTACAGTGGTACCTGTAAGGGAGAAAGAATAATTTTCTCTCAACCCTTTTGAATTATTAGCTGGAACAGTCATTAGCAGATATTTAGGATTCTCATAAAAATAGAACATCTGGTGTCTTACTATAAAGATGCAGATTTGCTAAAGGAGACATGCCAATCAGGATCTCCTAAATCTCTTGCCAGGTAAGTACCGCCCACTAATCTGGAACAGATTCTTATAACAAAAGAAATTATCAAGAGAAAAACAGAAGCTTATAACATGTATACTTCATATATACATGGGAGTTACTCAGAGAAATAAGCAAATTTCAAATAGATATCTCAAAATTTTGGCTAAATACTGTCATCCATTGAAACAAAGAAAGAAGGGGTTTGGGTGGCCAGTTATGGGGACGTGACGAGGAAAAGTAGGGTAAACAAGAATAAGCCTTATTAGGTAAATTTACGTCTTCTCCTTGGTAAGAATTTCTTGTGATTTAGTCAGCTTTGTCTTTTTGGTACAGAGAGGGAAACACCCTTACATATGGAAATTTCCTTTATAAATGTACATTTCTCTTACAAAAGGTTAACATCTACCCTGTTTTCAGAACTTCTCCTGCGTCTGCTGTTTCTCAAAATAATCCTCAGGCCAACGAGGCATATTTTGGGGTGGCACAATTTGGTATCCTACATATGCAACAGTCAATGAGTGAGTGATGATAGAAGTACATGGTGATCACATCCTTGGGCTGTACTGTGAGAAAGGGGTCAAGAGCTGTCAATCAAGGCAATAGGTTTTGATTCCAGGACCTTACCTAGGAGAGTTATTGGGTAGCCCCTCCTTGTCCCATCAGTGGTTTTTTTGTTTGTTTGTTTTGTTTTTTTCTGTGGGTCACATTTCCCTACATACCATGTAAGTTGCTCCTGATGTTGTAGATATTGCCAGTATCACTTCAGTTACATGGTCATCTCAATCATCCCTGACTGCTGTACCTGCCACCACTGACAGCACTTCTCCAAGCATGACAAGTTTGCCACTAACTCTTCTAAGGCTCTGGTTCTCAATGGGGTAACTTTGTCCTCACAGGAGACATTTTTGAATGTCACAAATAGAGGAGGGGATGCTACTGGCATCTTGTTGGCAGGCCAGTGATGTTGCTAAACATCTTACACTACACAGGTCTGCCACCACAACAACAATCTGACCAAAAATGTCAGAAGTGTTTAGGGTGAGAAATCCTGCTCCAAAGTGAAAGAGCCCATCTTCCCCACAAGCACTTTAAGTTGATTTCTCAAAGATGATCTGACTCTCCTAATTCTGTAAGTTTCCTCGCAGCGTTTTTCATATTGTTTAAGATAAAATCCTCTGGAACTGAGGTGCAGAATATTTACATTATTACTGAAACCACCTTTGCAAAAATTATTACAGTGTGAGAAATCTAACATAAACTGACTCCATCTTGCTTCTAACCTCACAAGCTAACTACCCTTGTTTATGTCTGGGTGTAGGACAAGTTAACTATGGGAAGAATTTAGTTTATAGTTTAACTTTAAAGCAAGGATGATAATAGTTCCTAGCCAAAACTGATGCCCCATTAGTGACAGAAATTACCTTTTCAAGACTAATGAAAGGCCAGAACATGAGGATTATGGGAGGGACCTTTATTCTGCTAAGATGTAGACATAGTTAAAAATAAACAGCCCTTTTTTCCTATCTTGGTATCTTGGTTTTTTATAAACCCTTACTGCTCAAGTGTAACATCACCAGAGGTCACAAGACTGGTAACTTCCCCAATCAATATTGTAAATAACATCACTCTTATAAAACCTAAGATTGGTCTTTGAGATATTTTTCACACTTTTGCCTTCCATTGACTGACTGACTCCACGCATACCCATGACTCAAAAGAGAAAACTGACTCAACCAGTTCTGTGGCCCCCCACCCAAAAATAGACTCAGCCAACCACTTTTCAAAAACCCTATGATTTCATCCACAACCAATCAGCAGCACCCATTACCTAGTTCCCTGTTTGACAAATGAGCCTTAAAAACCCTATTCTCTCTCAGGGAGGTAGACTTGTGAAGTATCTCCTCTCCTTTTACTTGCTGCCTTGCAGAAATTAAACTCTTTATCTACTGAAACACTGCTGCTTCAGCGTATTGGCTTTTCTATGCAGCAGGCAAGAACTCATCAAGCTGTAACATTATCACCAAGTATCTGACTAATTAATACCCCTTATAGTGGTCTAAACTAATGCCCTGAAACAGAGCCCAAATGCATTTACTTAATGAAATTTGGGTTAAATTCCCTGTCTACTGAATAAAGACAGTATTTATTTTACCACTTGCTTATTCCTAATCTTTACATATGATTCTAAACCCAGTGTACTAGGGCTTAGCCTTTATTCTTAAAGACATCTTTAGCATTTCTTCCTGCTGTTAGGATTCTCATAAAAATAGAACATCTGGTATCTTACTGTAATGTTGCAGAGTTGCTGAAGTGGACATATCAATCTGAATCTCCTAAATTTCTTGCCATATAAGTACCCTCCACTAAGCATTGCTCCACCATCTTTCTCAAAAGAAACATATACAAAGTAATACTCTCTGTAGAAAGCAGCAGAGTAAACAGACTGAAAACCCCAGGCCATGCCTAGCCACCTAGGGGAATGAAGACAAATATCTCTGCACATCTGTATCGATTTGGATTGTGCAAATCTGCCACTGATTTCCAGTCAACAACTGTGCCATGAACCATTGATTGTTAAACTCTTTCTTACAAAAAAAAAAAAGGACATAGAATCAAAGGATAGAGAAATAAGAGGATTTTTTGTTTAAAATTTAGACAAATTTAACAGAATTTAATTGACCAAAGAATGAATCATGAATCAGGCAGCCTCCCCCAACCCCAAACAAAAATAGGTTCAGGGTGACCCTGGAGCTGTTCAGCATGGTCAGAGAGAATTTATAAACAGAAAAGAGAAAGTAACATAGAGTACAAGTGAGATGCAGAAATAACTGGATTAGTTACAGCTCAATGTCTGCCTTGTTTGAACACATTTTGAACAGTTTGCCACCTTTGATTGGCTAAAACTCAGTGACTGGTACAGGAGTAGGTTATTGTCTGTTATACCTCCAGTTAGGTTACAATTCACTATGTAAGGAGAAATCTTAAGGCCAAACTCAAAGTATATATGGAGACAGCTTTAGGCTAAACACAATTTAACAGGACTGTCTCACAAGAGCTTGTCTCACAGGAAGTAAGGTGATAGGCATGGACGGAGGGAGGAAGACTCAGGTCCCCTTATTTGAATGAGCAGGAAAGGAAGGGAGCTAACAATGGGGTAAGCCAGTTTTTACATCCTTCTATTTGGAGTTTTTGTGACGAAATAAAAGGCCAAATGTGGACTTGTTTCTTACTGTGACACCAGAAGTTCCACTTGACTCCAAACAATAAAGGTTTAAAACAGTCTAGTTCTACGATGAAAGGAAATAATCCTCAGACAGCAACTTAAAGAACTCATGTTAGAAGTATGAGGATATTTTCTAGAATATCAAATATGGAAACCAATGATGTAAAAGCCTTGAAATTCTATCTGCAATAATCCATAATGGATATAGATATAGTAAATCAGGGTCACTGTGCACTGGTTACCAACTTGTCTGAGTCTGATGAGACAGAACACCTAACACAAGTTACACAAAGCTCATTTATTACATACAGATAGACAAGGGACAACAGAAGCCTAGAATCCATCGCATACTAGGTCCCCAAGGCTCAGAAAAGCTGCCCAGAGAAAATGAAGTCTTGATGACGTATGCACTGCTTGTATCATACCAGAAAAGGGTCTGCTTTCAGTTTAATATCCTCAGATAATGTGAATAGCTGAGCTAGCATACTGAAGGATATCTTCTTTCTAAGATTGGACTGAACAGTTCTAGCCAGTCCTCTCCATCTCAGAATGTTACATTCCCAGTGTATTCTACAGTTATTTTTGAGAAGCACAAATGAGAAAAAGAAAGAACTGGGTTGGTCCAAGGTGACCTGGAGAATTGTCTGGCAGACATTGATATTGATATCTCAGAATATCTGTGTGTCTTAGTCCATTTTGTGCTGCTATGCCAGAATGTCACAGACTGAGTAATTTATAATACACAAAAATGTATTGGCTCTTGGTTCTGGAGGATAGGAAGGTCAAGGTTGAAGGGCTGGCATCTGGTGAAAGCCTTCTTACTGCACCATCCCATGGCAGAAGGCAACTGGTCAAGCGAGGCAGGAAAAGAGGGTCTAAGTCACCATTTTATAATGAACATATTATGATAATGACATTAATCGATTCATGAAGGCAGAACACTCATGCACTACTCACCTCCCATTACGCCTCACATCTCCCAACACTGTCACTTTGAGGATTAAGTTTTCAACACATGCTTTTGGAGAACACAGTCAAACTATGGCACTGGGAAATTAAGGTGGAGATTACATTAGGGTAAAGCTGAAAAATGGTAGCTAGATTACAGTTAGATAGTATGGGGGAAACTGCGCCCTACTTATCTAAAGGCAGGCTGAGAAAGGTCTCAAGTAAACAACAGATCTGCTGACCCATTACTGCTGGGGCAGAACCATGCCTATCTGCTACCTTTAAGAGTAGCCTGGAATAACAGAGCATTTTCTTTCTCCAGAAGCTTCTAGTGAGAGACACTATTGGTTGTAGTTAGCTTTCCAGCCTCCACCCCATGATTCCTTCTGCCTACTAAACAAAAAAAACAAAAAACTTTTCTCTGATATTTGATATTCTTTTAAGTAAAGGGTCAAACCTTTAATTTCCTAATTAGCAATCCTTGAAAAAAAGGAAAAAATAAATGCCTAAGTACAAATAATCTTTAGTTTAAATGCAATCAACCAACCAAAACAAAATGCCTGACTGTAGTAAAACCTTTCTGTTGCACAGTATTTTGTACTTCATAAAGCAATTTCATATTGTTTATCTCACTAAATTCTTTCAGTAATCTTGTGAGAAAATCAAATTTGTATTTATCTTAAAGAGGGGGAAACTGAGGCTCATCATGGTTAGGTAATTAAAAATTGAATCTGGTTGAACTGGAAGAAACGCATTTTTATTCTTTTATTCCTAACGCCGATAAAACAAATTTTTCCCAATCTCTACTGAACAATGAAAACTTGAAGATAGTATCTTTTAATTAAGTATTTATTGTCTACTGTGTGCCAGATACAAGAGAAACAATGGCAAACTACCTTCATAGAGCTTAGAGTCCAATGGACGATACAGGCACACGAGCATCCAATTCTCATAGTGTGGTAGGTACACTGATAGAGGACATCTAAGGTATTTGGGGAACACAAAAGGGGGGCACATTTTCCAGCCCTGGGTGGTGTCAGGAAAAGCTTCCTGTAGGAAATGATACATAAGTCTAGACCTGAAGAATTATTGGGAGGTAATCAGGCAGACAGGTACGAAGAGGCATTTCAGGCAGAGGGACCAGCACATGTAAGCCCAGAAGAAAAATAGTACTGAACTGAACTGCAGGTAGTTCAGCAGAAATGGAGCAATAGCATGAATCTAAGTACACAAGCCTTGATTAGATGGCTCAGGGGCTCGTAAATCATTCTTAAGCAATTTTTTAAATTTACTTTAGGCGCTTTAGGGAGACTTTGCAAGGTTTTAAGTAATGGGAAATATAATTAGATTTGCATTTAAGAAAGATTGTGCTGTATGATTTGTGGAGAATAGGTTTGATTCACAGAAATCTCTGGAAACCAAGTATGTTTGAATAAAATGCACATGAATTTTATGTGAGTTGGCAAGACAGATTTTTATCTCAATCTTCGGGGATGGACCCTAAGATTGAGGACTGAGCCAGGAACTGGGCACAAATACCTGAGGACCACATTCCTGTGGTGCATGATTTGGTCATTTGTGGATAGAGAGGGCTGTTTAGGTCACAGGCAGGAATACTCCCTGTTTCTCTACAGAAACATGTAAGAAGTGAAACTCTGCTACAATGGGTTAAAAGGAATTGGGAGGTAAAGAAGTAAAGAGACTTTAAACAGCTCTTTCAAAAGGAAGGGAGCATTCAATAGGATGAGTAGAGGGGGAAAGACTATAAAGAGAAAAGCAGCAGTCTAGTTGCCAGACTCCAGATCCTCTTTTTTCAGTTTCAAATGAGTGAGAAGACGAGCAAGAGGATTCTGAAAGCATTTACTATTTAGGTTTAAAGAGAATCCTGAGATTCAAAAGGGCATCACAGTAAGAACTGTAGGGGAATCAGAGGATAAAAGGAAGCAGAGGGCGATTAGAATGGGAGAGAAAGAACCCCTCTCAGAAGGATTTGAATATTATAGTGGTGACCAAAGACTGAGCAGCATAGACAGGAATAACTGCCCTAAAGAACCTCAGTGGAAATCAATCAGATGATAACATGTGTTAGAGGAGCTCTGCTTCAGCATATTGACGTGACAAGACAATCAAAGAGCACTGCTTAAATCTCAGTGTGTCACAACTATTGTGGAGTCGTCAAGAAGAAAGGAGACAGAATATATAATACTGGGAGAGATTATTTGTACAGTCAAGGCGCTTAATGTTTTCTCAGGAATTTTAAGTGATGCTCTTATTTCTCAAGATAAACATTTCCAGAAGAAACAGAGACATTAAAAAATCAAGAAATGAGAAAGTAAAAGTATGGACCAAGGCCTATCTGCAAAGACTTCAAAAATCTAGTGTCATGCACCCCCGAGTCTTCACCTTTAATCGAATTCAGGTATACATTAATAACAAGAAAAAATATTCTAAAATTTCATGATTTGGAAATTTCAAACATGTGCAACCAAATGACTCAAAGGCCAAGGGAAAATCATAAAAGAAATTATAAAATACTTAGAACTGAAAGATAATAAAACAATTCATATCAAAACTTTTGAACTGTAGCTAAATCAATATTAAAGGAAATTTATAACCTTTATATGTTTTGATTACAATAGAAGGAAAGGTGAATGTCAGTAAATAAGCATACAACTCGACAAGTTAGAAAAGTGTCAACCAAAAAATAGACAAAAATAAAATAAAGATGAGAAGGGCAACAATTAAGCGGAAGGAGGAACCATGCCGAAATGAAAAGGTTCAAGAAAATTAAAGTTTCTATGTTGAAAGCATTAATAAGATTGATGTTTTAACCTCAGGCAAAACAGGTTATAAAAGAAAAAGGGGAAAAAGAGAGAGAGAAATGGCACATATAAACAATACTAAAAATTTTAAGAGTATAATAGAGATGTAAAAAAATAATACCATGTCTCAACGCCATTAATTTGAAGATAGGTAAAATGGACATATTCTTAGAAAAATATAAATTTCCAAAACTGACTCAGTACTAAATAGAAACACACAAATTATTCTAACAGTAAAGAAAATAAGTCATTTTAAAAATACCAAAAGGATTTACCACTGAGTTGTACCAAATTTTTAGGAAAAACATAAATAAGTCTCACTTACACAAATCTTTTCTGAGGTAAGAAAAAGGAAATATTCTGCTAAACATTTTATGATCCTCATGTAACTTAATACCAAAATTAGCTACAGGCAAAATGAAAACAGAAAAGTATAGATCACTCTCACTCATGTACATAAATGCAAGAGTCCTAACAAAATATTAGCAAGTTAAATTTAGAACTGTATAAAAAAAATGCATCATGATTAATTTGAGTTCACCACAAGAATGCAAGATTGGTTGAACACCAGAAAGTATAATTAACTACTTCGACAGATTAAAGAAGACAATTCTATGTATCTAGATGGCAAATCTCCTAAGTGAATAGTACAATTTCTGTATCACTTTTTAAAATAAAGTTGCTTGCCTGGATTTCCTCACCCTTTTGCCCTTCCCCAGGCCAGAATGTGGACATGGTGGTAACCCAGAGAAAGGCAGAGCAATCAGAAAGCCAACACATAAGTCCATGGGAAATGGAAGATTGGATGTTTGGGAAACATTTCAAGATTTATCCACCTGCTTCTCAACCTCCCCTTTGTTTAACAGATGAAAAGAATGGGGGAAGAAGAATTAGTAAAAAAATTTATTTGCTATAGTCAAGTATCCATTCTGTGTATTTCAGGTAGAGCCCAGAAACATGAGGTGAGATGTGTAGAGTATATCTGTGACAAAAAAGTAGAGATAACAATACTCCCCTTTCAAGGTTGTCATGAGAAGTAAGATTACGTGACATATGTAAGCTCTTAGCATAATGCCAGACCTATACTAGGACACAGCCACTAATGTTGGTTCTATTTCTTCTTTCTCTGTTCCCTATCCTCCTTTTCTTTCATTCCTGAGGCTCACAATGCCCTCAGATTGTCATGGATTCTACATTTCTATATCCTCACATTGCTTCTGAATTCTGACTCACCAGACAGTTATCAAGATTCTTCACTCTAGAACCTGAAGTTGTACTACCTAATTCTTTCATTTAGCAGATATTTAAATCTCATGATCATATATCATGCGCTTTGCTGTAGATGATACAGCACCTTGTATCATCTACAGCAAAGCGCATGATATATAATAATGTAGGTGTTAGCATATGATATATAATAATGTAGGTGATAATGCAGTGAGCAAGATAAATGCACCATTATGTTAAAAACCCTCCAACTGCCTACTTGAAATAACCTCAAGACTCCATGAAAAGGCAGATTCCCGAGCCAAACTCTCCAAAAATTGATTCCAGAAAACAAATAATGCATGAGTAATCTCCAGTAAACAAATTATCTATTCTCATGTGCTCTAAAGTTTGGGAACTACTAAATAATGTTTTAAGATATAGGTCTTCAATATTGAAAGAATGCTAACTGCTGATAAGCTTTAATAAACTTTATCTTTTACAGTGCTCTCCATTGTCTATCACTTAATCCAAATAAAGAAATTGCAAATGGTATTAAGTCGGGAATCAGTGATAGACTAATGGGGAGAGATTATAATAGGAGCCTGCATGGAGCTCTCAGCACTGTATCTCAGAACCAGATGCCAGCTTCAAGAACAGGGACAGTGGGAAAGCAAAGACTGAAAGCAATGTTTCTTAGCTTTCTGGACTCAGGACCACTTTATACTCACGGAAAGTATTGAGGATCTCCAAAGCTTATGCTTATGTAGTAAACTACGTCAGCAATTACAACCGAAAATTTTTTTACATTTATTTAAAATGAATAAACACAATATCATATAATATATCTTTATATTAACTAATTATATAAAACCAACACAATAATGAGAAAAGAGACACTGATTTACACATTTTCAAATAAAAATGGCTCAACAGAAAACAGCTAGGTTCTCATGTCTGTTTCTGGATTCAGTCTGTTACCATCTCACACTGGAAAACTCCACTGTACACTCACGAGAAAATGAGAAAAAAAAAAGGCAAAAAACATCTTAGTACCATTAGGAAGTAGTTTTCACACCTTGTGAACTTCCTGAAAAGAGTTCAGGAATCCCCAGAATTCCTGGGATCACATTTTGAGATCCACCAGCTTAAAAGATGAGAAGTTGCCTATGGATGCCTCCTCCCCATCAAGTGACACACTATTTAGGAATAAAGAGGAGAGTGGAAGAACAACCCTAAGACAAACCCCGCCACTGTATATTTTTCCCAAGGCTGATCTTGGCTATGAGTCTCTCGGTCAGCTTTCACTGACCCTTCATGTCAAGGGCAGTTATGAAATTGGCCTCCTGTTGTACATGCTACTCTTAAACATGTCTCAAGCTTTGAGTGAAAATAAAAAAGAGGCTGGCTGGGCATGGTGGCTCACACTTGTAATCCCAGCACTTTGGGAGGCTGAGGCAGGTAGATCACCTGAGGTCAGAAGTTCAAGACCAGCATGGCCAACCTGGTAAAACCCCTTCTCTACTGAAGCCACAAAAATCACCTGGGCATGATGGTTGGTGGGTGCCTATAATCCCAGCTACTCAGGAGGTTGAGTCAGGAGAATTACTTGAACCTGGGAGGCAAAGGTTGAGATGAACTGAAATGACATCATTGCACTCCAACCTGGGCAACAAGAGTGAAACTTTGTCTCAAAAAAAAAAAAAAAAAAAAAAAAGAGAGAGAGAGAGAGGGTAATCCTCCCAAGACACTTAGAGCTCCCTCATCTCCTGAGTGGCCACAGATATGGTTAAAAGTTGAGCCAGCCCCTCTCTGCCCAGCATCTACTCACTAAAAACCACTTATTCTATCCTACTGTCTTTAACCACCTTTTTGATCAGGGTTTGCGTCTTTCTCCATCAACCTACAGACCAATTGTTTCTTTAACTATTTTGCTCTAGATTTTACTCACTTCTACTCTGGATACCCCACTGAGTCCTCCCCTTAGTACCATTCCCTAGAGTGAGCTACCACTCCTGACCGAGCTTAATTCCAAGCCCAGAGTTCTGAAGCTTGGCTGGAGTCTGAGCACTGCTCTTTCCCTCCTTTTTCTTGACTGGGCAATTGAAATAAAGTTAACATAATGGGACTCCAATCACCAGAGATACTGTCAAAAAACATTTTACTCTGGGAAGAAAAAAAAAAAAAAGGTAAATGAGTCCTGGTTTTAAACATTCATAATAACTTTCACAAAGTATTTCTCTGCTTGAAAAATAGATTTGCACATATGTCACATTTTTGAGTGCATTTTCCTCTGTAATAAGACAGTTTTTAATGAATTGAACGTTTTTTCTAATTAGCTAGAAGTCTGCCTCCTTATAGTTGTATGTGAGCAAGTGAGTGATAATGGATGGTAATGGATGGTACTTGTGTGATCTTACTGTGGAATCACACCTTGACACCTGGGAAGCCTAATGATGCTTGAGTCTCAATGCTTCCGATGGAATGATCTGATAAGAGGAAGATATGGTGAAACAATTGCTGTGGAGGCTGACTTACATTAGATTGCATCAGTTAGGAAAAGAATGTTCTGATTAGTGGGAAGTATCTACACTGTGGCATCACTGTCATAGTTTTAACCAGCCTTGACAGGTAGTTATTATATTTAAGTTTCAAATTTCCTTAATTCCTATTATTGCTAAATCAGGCTATAATAAAGTCTCTCAAGATGGGTTAGACAGGTGTGATCCAAAGAAATATACCATCAAAATGAGACAGTTAAAAATTCTTTAGTCTTTGCCTCTACATAGAAAGTAGCAAAATAATGAAAAATAGCCACAAAATAATCCCATCTCATCTGCTCTTTCCATCCTGCTTGGCCACTGTACATCAGAAACCTGGGGCAGAAATTGTTGGTGAGTGGGTGGGGGGAGGCATGGGGAGGTCTCTGTGTAACACTTAGGGAGATCATGAACAGCTTCCTAAGCAAATGGTGGCATAAAGTCCCCAGTGAGGTGAACAGAGGAGCTACCAATTTCCCAGAGACAACCATCTTGAAAGAGAGCCTTCCTCTGTTAACTGACAGCATGGGGCGCTGGTAAATTATGGTTCTGGATACTTAAGCAAACCAGGAGTCACTTGCAGTCCAACATGCAATCATAATTAGACTTTAGTGGAATTTATAAAAAACTAGAGGCAGTTTATCAGTCCTTCTCTAACTACCCAATCATATTCAAACCTGGTGGCATTTCTCGTAAGTGAACTGTGATATGCGTGATATGAGACTAATTGGGAAAGTTGGTAAATTTAGGATTGGTAGAAAAGAAGTGGAATTTTCTGCCTCAGGGGCTCTTGGTTTAAGCAGTGTTTTCCTTTTATGAATTTATTTACAAAAATCAGCAAGTAAGACCCTCTTTGATCAAGTAATCTACAGGACGATGCAATCAAACAACAGTTGTCTCTATGATTCTGTACTTCTCCCTCATGTCTAAGAAAAGGCAAAGTCTGCAGAAGACTCTCGTTGGGAGGAAACAGTTGCATAACTGAAGAGTGAATGCCAGACTGGAAGGGGTTTCCCCGTGATTGAGTGAAGGTGAGGAGGACAGGAAAGGAGGAACAAGGCAGATTCACATAGCCAAGGTCTTTAGAGGAGTAAGTATCAGAAACAGGAAGGAAAATCATTGCTAGGAAAAGCAATCATATACAGGGGGACCAGACCAGAGAGATCGTTAGGAAGTTGCAGGTAAGGGTTCAAAGTTCTGCAAGAGAACTAAGACCCATGAAAGAATTAGAGAACCCATAGATAGATACCTGAGGATGGGGATGATGAGGACAGAAACAGTAGGACAATTATCTGACTGCAGCCACTTGTTTTCTTTCCAACCCAGGCTCATTTTACACAGGCAGTACTCCTTAATTTCCACCTGGCAGAAAATCATGTTAAAACACTCAAAAAGATCTAATATAAACACAATACATATAGATTACAAATATATTACATATATACGCAGATAAATATAAAAAGCTTAGAAAAGAGAAGACAGATTTTATTCCAACATGATGTAGTCTTTTTAGGAACCATAAATCGGCCAAATCAGAAAAAGAAGACCCTCCCAGCTCAGACCTACAGAGAGAACAATGGTGAATGTTAGAAGCTAGGAGGCTTCTAACAATTTTATCTTTTCAAACAGAATGCCGTACGCTGTGTTAAATGAAGGGGTGGAGGGGCAGATGTTGCTACACAGAACATATGGATGGCCTTAAGAAATCTTTATAGACAAGAGTTTTATGAGCAGGACTTCCTAAATGTTTAGCTCTTTTCTCCTCTCCCTACTCTGCTCCAATTGTTTTTATTAGATTTTTTAATGTCTGTGTGCTGTTTTGTAGTATTAGATTGCTCTGCTGTAATCTTCTACCATTCTGTATACTCAAAGACCCAAAAAAGCCTCCAGTACAAGTGAGAGAGAAATTGGTTTCATTACTTTTTTCTCAACCATCTTGTAAATCATCAGTGTAGGTAACTGCAGTAATTTCCAGCTTAGCATGTACCTTCTTCCGGTATCATAGGATTAAAACCCAGTCTGTCATCCTGCCCTGTTATAGTTTATAGATTGAATTTATCCCTTCATTATCTGCATTTGATTAAACACTATTCCCATTTTAGTTCTGACTGGATCTGTTTTCCTTTGCTATCTCACAAGGGATTTTGCCACACATCTGTTTTTTATTGTTGGGTAAGTATAGGGTTATTTCTGGAATGTAGCATGCTACAGAACTTTTTTTATGTGTTACGTATTTCTAACATCTTTTAAAAAATGGATATCTCCCTTGTTTTATGATAAAAACAGAACAATTTTTGGAAAAAATGAGAAAAGGATGTTATTTGATCTCTTTAAATGACTTGAGAAAGTTTTAAATTGTGCCAATAGGCTGGGTGTGGTGGCTCACACCTGTAATCCCAACACTTCAGGAGGCCGAGGTGGGTGGTCCACACTGTCAAGAGATTGAGACCCTCCTGGCCAACATGGTGAAACCCCATCTCTACTAAAAGTACAAAATTAGCTGGGCATGGGGGCGCACACCCATAGTCCCAGCTACTCAGCAGGCTGAGGCAGGAGAATTGCTTGAACCCGGGAGGCGGAGGTTGCAATGAGCTGAGATCATGCCACTGTCCTGCAGCCTGGCAACAGAGTGAGACTCTGTCTCAAACAAACAAACAAAATTGTGCCAATAAATCGTCCTTTCCTAATGTTCAGCATCAGTCTGAAAAACAGTATTAAATTTTCTTTTAAGTTCATCCTCTCATTCATCTTTTTACTTCCTTTAGCACATAATATTCCCACGCCTCCCTCTTTCCCAAGGCACCAACATTAGGCCCCACAAGTCTAGTGATTCTCCTCTAAGCCTTTGAACACAAAAGCCTTCTCCTTCCACATGGCAGCCTGCTATCAGTTCTTCTATGCTCACATCATCTATTGCATCATTAGTGATGCCTTCTCCATCTTAGCCCACCAATGAATACCTATCTACATTCTGTTTTCATGGCAGTTTTTACTAGCTTTCATCACAGTGGTGATCATACTTAAACATAATCGTGTATTTCTACATCTACTTCGAATCCGTGAGTTCCTTCAGGCAGGAAAAATATATCTTTTATTTCTGTCTCCGCACTTGTGTATAGAAGTGTTTTTGGACTTATGTTTTTAAGAATGTGAAAACTGAACTACCTAAAAAGCACCTGGAAAGTGTTAAATAAAATATTAAAGACAGTATTTTAAATGCATGTTTCAGTTGTCAAGAGAGTGAGAGAAGTCCTCAGGGGTCGGAAACAAAGAAGAAACTGAAAGAGTGGGAAGTGGGAAGTAACACTGGGGCTATCTGATCCTTCAGCCTCAGAAACTAAGAAGCTTGGGTTTTAATGGCCACTTAGGGACAGAAAAATAGGCCTTGGTTTTGAGCAAGGTAGGGAGTTGGAACTGATTTGCCTGAAAAGTTTTTCAACCCTTGAAGCGTTATAACTTCAGTGACAAAGCAGATAAGAAAATTCATCTACCAGCAAGAGTTGATGTAAGGGAAGCCTGTCTGTTCCAACAGTGCAGTTGGGCATAAAATAAAATAAAATAAAATAAAATAAAATAAAATAAAATAAAGGGTTCTCTTCAGAATTAAAATTGTAGAACTGTTCTTATCCAATTTTAACATATGCATTTGTATTACCTATGTGATCTATGAATCCCTAAACCAATAAATTAATCAAAAGAAACTTGTTACCATACCTGACTTTATCTTTTCCTCACATAGTAATTTATCTTTATTGTTCTGCTGTCTTCTTTCCAGTTGCTCAAAAATACTAGCCATGGTCCCTACTTTAAGCTGTTTATACTATCTCTTTTCTCTGTCTTGAATGTTCTTTTCCATATATGTATACTGAAAATTTCCTCACCCAGTAAAACCTTTGTTAAAATGTCAGCTTCTCAACGAAGGCTTCTCTCACCACCCAATTTAAAATTGCAACCGGTCCACTCCTTCTAATCTCCTAATCCTCACTCACTTTTTGCTGTTTTCCAAAAGACTTATCACCATCTAAATTTTAAAAAACTTACTATCTACTCCCATTGGAACGTACTTAGTATCCCCCCCCACCCCCCTAGATTGTGAGCTCTAGGAGGGCAGGAATTTTGTCCTGTATATTTGCTGATGTATCTCAATCAACTGGAAAAGTGTCTTGTACATAGCAGGCTCTCAGTATAAACTTTTTAGTCAACAGAATGAAAGAACTGACAAAAAGAGAATCCAGTAGAACCCAATGTAAACCTTCTCTGAGGAATGACTTAAGTCTGACCCATAGGATTCACACAAACAAAGCCTCTTTGGACAAGCTGAAAAAAATACATATATAAATAATCAAATGACTGACCCCACTAAGACAAGGTATAGATACTCTTATGTACTTAAGATAATAGAATCACCTGATATAGATATAAAATAAGCATGTTTATTGATTGAAGACATAAAATAAGGTCTTAAAATTTAAGAATAGAGCAAGACAATGAAAAAAGAACTGACACATTTCAAAAATAACTAAATGGTGATATAGAAAATGTGTAATAAAAATACCTAAACAGAGGAAAAACAAACACCAAGAGGAGGAAAATATGCCAGAGGTTTAGACAGACACAGCTGATAGAAATAAAATTCTTAGGGCTGGGCCTATAATCCTAGCACTTTGGGAGGCTAAGGCGGTTGGACTGCTTGAGGCCAAGAGTTCAAGAAATAAGTCTTAGTATTTGAATAAAGATATTTTCAGAAGGGTGGAGCAGAAAAAATTAGGGAGTAGCACTTTTTGTAAAAATAATTATAAATTTTCTGGTCTTGATGAACTCAGATCATGAAGCACAAAAAAATGCCAACCAGAAAAAATAGAACTAATCTGTATCTAGACCCAATGATTGACACTGAACAACCCATTGACATAAAGTTTATAAAAGCAACAAGACTTGCAAAAAACAGTAATAAATTCAGATAGTATTCTCTTTAAACAGCAATAATAGAAGCCAAAAGATCATGGAATGTCTTTAAAGTATTAAGAGAAAGTAATTATCAACCTGACTTAAAAGCAGAAAAACTATATTTTTAAATGAGTATAAATAAATACATTTTAAAATTGACAAAAGCTGAGAGACAGTGACACTAACAGTTATTTCTGAGTAATCCTCCAAAAGACATAACTAGAGAAAAAGGATATTCAATCTGTAAGTAAAATTTGAGGTACAAAATAGAATAATGAGCTAAAGAATAGTTTTTTGAAAAATCCAAAACTCAAAAATACAATATAATTATTTTAAGGCATACAAACAAAAAAAAATACAAAGAAAATATTTGAAGATATACAAACAAGTAAAACTAAAATTTTGGTACTAAATTCTGGAGAAACTATGATCATCTCAATAGACTCAGAAAAGTATTCACAAAAATTCAGTACTATTCTTAACAAAAATTCTCAGCAAACTAGGACCATAGGAGAATTTTGTTAATCTGATTACATGTTGTTAAATGTTTCTATCTCTCTTTATTAATATACTGAGTGCATACACATTTTTTTTTGGAACAGAGCAGATTATTTACTTACAACAAATAAAATTATACCAGTTCCTATTGACTTATGTCTAAGGTGAGGCCATGATGATAAATCCTGTATATGTTAAGGTTTATTTTAAGCAGGGGACCAAGAAAATATAAATGTGGGTCTCACTGTGTTGTCCAGGCTGAGTTTGAGATCAGCCTGGGCAACATAGTGACACCCCATTTGAAAAAAAATTAAAAAGAAAAAACTTAAATTGTTATTATTTACAATTTATGAAACTCTATAAAAACAGTTTTTTCTTTTTTTCTTTTTTCTTCTTTTTTGAGTCAGGGTCTTGCTCTGTCACAAAGGCTAGTGCAGTGGAACAGTCTTGGCTCAATGTAACCTCCGCCCCCCAGGTTCAAGTGATTCTCTTGCATCAGCCTCCCAAGCAGCTGGGATTACAGGTATACACCACCAAGCCTGACTAGTTTTTGTACTTTTTTTTCCTTTTTACTAGAGATGGGGTTTCTCCATGTTGGCAAGGCTGGTCTTGAACTCCTGAACTCAAGTGATTCACTCTCCTCAGCCTCCCCAAGTGCTAGAACTACAGGCAGGAGCCACCACTCCTGGTTCCAAAATTTATTAGAGTTTTAAGAGTTTAGCAAAAATACTAGGCAATAATATGAATTTAAAAAACTCAACTAAATTCTTACCTGTCATATACAACTATAAAATGTAACTTTATAAAAATATAATGACAATATCAATAGAAATATGAGGCAAACAAAAATATTACTAATAGAAGGTATGTTAGGCTTTTACGTAGAACTGTAGACTATTCTTTGGGAATACTTTTTACAAGACCTAGATAAATAGATAAAGTAGGAATCTGAAGAGGTAGTAACATAAAAATGTCCTTGTGCAAATTATTCCATATGTTCGGTATAATTCCAATCAACATAATGAGAAGAACAGCT
>NW_016107486.1:4139472-4186771 GCF_001604975.1 Cebus imitator | reverse complement strand
AAAAAAAAAAAAAAAAGTTTCTTTATAGCCTGCACATACATCTATCAAAAACTCAGAAAAAGCATTATACTCAGTAGTGAAATTTATAAGCATTTTGTGTAATGTCATAAAAAAGAAAAGGATTTCTGCAGTCTTTATTTCTACTTCTAGCCAGTACAGTAAGAAAATAAAAATAAAGAAACCATGTTAAAATGAGAAAGCCTGTAACCTCAGCACTTCAGGAGACTAAGGTAGGAGGATCACTAGAGGACAAAAAATTAAATTGTTGTTATTCACAAGTCATGAGACTCTATAAGACCCTTATTAGAGTATTTTTTTTGGTGGTGGTGGTTGTTTTTTAAGTCAGTGTATTGCTCAGTCACATAGGCTAGGGTGCAATGGTGCAATCTTGGCTCACTGCAACCTCCGTCTCCCAGGTTGAAGCAATTCTCATGCCGCAGCCTCCCAAGTAGCTGGGATTTCAGGTGTGCACCACCACATTCAGCTATTTTTTTTTTTTTTTTTAGTAGAGACCGGGTTTCACCATGTTAGCCAGGCTGGTCTCGAACTCCTGACCACAAGTGATTTAGCCTCCCAAAATGCTAGGATTACAGTCGTGAGCCACCACTTGTGGCCCCAAGACTTCTTAGTGTTTTAAGAGTTTTGCAAAGATGCTAGGCAATAGTATGAATTTACAAAACTAACTTCTTACATGTCATATCAGTTTCAAAATATAACTTCATAAAGACATAATGACAGTATCAATAGAAATATGAGGCAGACAAAAATAATACTAGTAAAATATGTGTAAGACTTTCATTTAGAAATGCAGACTATTCCTTGGGAATACATTTTAGAAGACCTAGATAAAATAGGAATCTGATGATACAATAACATAAAAATGTCAATCTTCTACAAATTATTCTATATGTTTAATATAATTCCAATCAAAATATCAGCAGAAATTTTATTGGAAATTATAAACAGTTTCAGAGATTCAAATGGAAAAGCAAATGGACAAAAATAACCAAGACAATTTTAAAGAGCCACACAGTTCGTACTCATTCTGATAGATATCAAGAGTTACTACAAAGGCATAAGAGGAAGATGTTTCATTGATCTAAGGATACGCTAGAGAGCTGATGTGTATATAAGATAGAAGTAGCATTACAAATCAGCATGGAAATGATCATTTACTTATATATCCTGCTATAATAATTGGTTACACATACGTTAACACTGGATTCTCAACCTCACAACATAAATGAAATTTAATCCCATATATATTAAATTCCCAAATCCCTAAATGTCAAGGCCAAAGGGTTACAACTTTTCATTAAAAAATGTGAGCAAATATCTTCAGAACCGTGAAATGGAAAAATCAATTAAATAAGACCAAAAAAGCACAAACCATTCCGGGAAAAAAATGGACAAGTTCAACTACATGAAACTTATGTAAAACAAAAAGCATTATCAAGAAGTTTATTAAACAAGCCACATTTTAGTAGAAATTATTTACAATGCCCACTACTAAGATAAAATGAATATTTAGGATTCATATACAAAAACTCTCACAAGTACAAAAACAGGACAAGCCAAAACACAGAAAAGAAAAAAATAAACAAACATATAGAAAAATTCAGCCTCATTATTAACTAGCACAGTCTAAAATTTAAAGAGATGCAATTTAATAAGCATCATGTTCACAAAAATTTTAAATTCTGGTCATAATAATGTTCAGGAGGACGTGAAGTAGCTGGTACTGAGAAGTATATAAAGTGTGTGCATACAAGAATCAGACTGAGTTCAAACCCTGGCTTTTCCACTTTCTAGCTGAGTGACCTTGGACAATTACTTGATCTCTCTGTGCCTCCAACTTCTTATCTTTAAAGCAAGGATAACCATACCAGCACTTCTTAAGTGTAAGATTATTGTGAAAACAAAGAAGCTGATGTGCATAAAATAATTAGTGCAATGTCTGGCACATAATAATCACATAAGAATTGGCTTGTGAGAGTGTGTCTTGGTACAGTCATATCAGAGAGAAATTTGTTAACATATAATCAAATGAAAAAACACAAACTCAAAATGCAGCATTCAACATCTAGGGGTAGGCCCTAGAAACCTTGTCACCTCCTCCTTATCTGTATCTGACTTTGAGAAGAGAGCCTCTGACTTTTCTGGGTTTTTTGCTTCCTAGTCCTCATTTGTACTCTTCTGGACATTTTAATCTAGCTGCTAACTAATCAATATCAAAGAATCACCTTAAAGTTGACTGATTGAAGCTCATGGAGAGATTACAAATTAAACACAATAAACAATTTCATCAATTTGATCAAAGGAGGAGTCCATATTCTGCTATCTATGGCAATTATCTGAAAAATACATTTAAGTGGTCAGCACGCCTGGGTTTCAGTCTTGGCTGCACTTTCTAACTTGTGGAGCCTTTGAGAAGTCATGTTACTTCTCTGAGCTTCAGCAGCTTCTTCTATTAAATTACAGGACTTCTAGTAATTTCCAGTTTGACCATTAAATTCCTGGAGCCAAGACAATGTCCTCCTAGTATTACTAATGCTTTTCTGTTAAGGAAAAGTTGTCATCATCCTCAATATTAACCCCTCAAGTAACCTTTCCACAGGTTCCACAAGATGGTCCATAGATACAGAAATATCTCCAAGATTCTAAAAACCTCAAGCCTTTTCCTGTGCCCCCATTTTCCAATGTAGAAAACAGCCTTGAAAGCATCAAGGAATCATAATCTGCTGTGGAAGCTGGCAAACTCCGTTTTTTAGTAGACACTAAAGAACAAGTTGCACTGTATGACAAAGAAAAGAAAATTCAAAAGACTGCTATCTGAAAAAACAATTCCACAGAAAGTTAGCTATCTGAAGACAGAATTCTTTCTTTCTTTCATAACTGTTTAGTAGAAAAAATAATCATGAAGAAACTCATAGCAGGTTTCCAAATTCCAATTAGATTTGAGTACCATGGTAAAAGTGGCAGTCTCAGAGAACACAAGACATAAAACTGTACAGTCTATGGACAAGCTTTGCTTGGTATCATCTCGCCCAGGTAAAAACTCTTCCCTCTGTGAAAAACTTCCAGTGTAACCGCTTAAGGAGGAAAGCTAGAGGGAGCTATATATAAATGGTATTGTCCAATAGGATGATTCTTAAGATGTGCTGCTTGACTTTAAGTTAGAATTTCTATTTATTAAAAGTCCATTCTAATATAATTGTATCTATTGAAAATAGCAGTAGTTTTACCTTTAATCTGGTAAATGACTGGAACATTCGCTTGTTGTATTGAATGCTTGATTTCTGGAGGTGTCTAAAGCAGAGAAAACCACCACCTGGAAAAAAAAATGGTGATTGTGTGTGAGTATGTGTTGCATTGATTGTATTTGCTATTCATTTAGCCCATTTCTTTTTTTGTGTTGTTTAACTCCTACCTCTGCAAGAAGCTTTTCCAGGAAAGAAAAAATGTGACTCATATCTCTGTGAAAATTGAGAATCACCACCTACAGAGGCTTAGATACTCTGACTTAAGCCTTCCCAGTCAAAACACCCAGAGTCACAACTTTGCTATGCAAACATTATGCTATAATAGTGTGCTGGCATTCATTGGATAAGGAGGTACTTAGTGAAACAGAAAATTAAAGAACTGTACATCACAAGAGAACTTGGTCAATGTTTCAAATTTTATGTCTTCTTTCTATCTGCAGAGTCTAGTATGGGGTTGCTCAAGAAGTCACTATTCATCATAGGACCCTAGTCTTCCAAGATGGGATGGAGGTCCTCTATCTACTTTTATTAACTAGCAAGAAGGGAATAGGAAGTTCATATTCTGTCACTCGACATGTGACAACTACAGCCCCTGGGAGTCCAATGTGCAAGGATGTGATCTGACTTTTTCCTTGGCTTTCACATTCAGAATGAGAAACACTCCTTCACATACTGACACCTATACTCACTATAGTTCATCCGGTGCAAAGTCATAGATTACCAACATCTACATAGATTACCAAGTCAGGTAAAATGAAAGTAATTAAGAAATATGATACCCTGTTATTACAACTGTTTTTCTAACGTAATATATCCTGCAAAAATTACTTTTAAGGCAGTCTAACTGTGCTCATGAATTATTTCCCTAAATAAAGAACAAATGTAATTTACTGTGTATGTGTGTGTGTGTGTGTGTGTGTAAAGATTCTACTTTGTGTGAGGCACTGTGCTAGTAAACATGATAGATACATTCCTTCCTTCGTGGACTATGCAGGCTAGCAGTCATAAAGAGGAGAATTTAGGAGTATGGAAACAATCTACTCACTTCTGAACGCAGAGGGACATATGAAATGTCTCCCTAAGCACATAAACGTTTTGGCCTGCACTTGTTCCTGAAGATATATTTTTGTAAAAGTAATATGGTCTTAAAATTTTCTTTCTTTTCAAAGGAGAAATGATAGGTTTGTTTTCAGTAGGGAAAATTTCTCTATAATCCTAAGCCAAGGTATCAAAAGAAATGACAGGCGAATTTATTTATTTATTTATTTATTTAGAGACGGAGTTTCACTCTTGTTACCCAGACTGGAATGCAATGGCACGATCTCGGCTCACCGTAACCTCCACCTCCTGGGTTCAGGCAATTCTCCTGCCTCAGCCTCCTGAGTAGCTGGGATTACAGGCATGCGCCACCATGCCCAGCTAATTTTTTGTATTTTTAGTAGAGACGGGGTTTCACCATGTTGACCAGGATGGTCTCGATCTCTCTTGACTTCGTGATCCACCCGCCTCGGCCTCCCAAAGTGCTGGGATTATAGGCGTAAGCCACCGCGCCCGGCAGCAATTTTATTTTTAAGGAATATAAGTCATTCTACCAAAAGGACACACATGCCCCTATGCTCATCACAACACTATTCCTAACAGCAGATATCGAATCAATCCAGGTTTCCATCAACTCCAGATTCAGTAATGAAAATGTGGATAAATTTATACCATGAAATACTATGCATTCACGAAAAGGAAGACAATCATATTCTTTACAGCAACATGGATGCAGCTGGAGGCCATTATTCTAAGCAAACTCACACAGAAACAGAAAGCCAAATACCACATGTACTCTCTGAAGTGGGTACATGTGTACATGGACATAAAGATGACAACAGATACTGGGGAAAAAAAGAGGTGGGAGTGAGGAATGAGGCAGGACCGGAAAACTATCTAATGGACACTACACTCATTACCTGGGTGACAGATTCATTCATACGCCAAACCTCAGCATCACACATTCTATCTTTGCAACAAATCTGCACGTGTATTCCCTGACCCTATAGTAAAAGTTGAAAAAAAAATAAACAATAATGTGCATTTTACTTAATTAAGAGATAATATATTTGGCATGTCAAGCAGTACTAGTGAGTAAAGGATTTTTCCAAAAAGAAAATTTTTTTCCCTTTTTCTTTGTATTATGAACATCTCTGCATTGCATGCAAGTAAAAAGGTAGCAAACAAGAATAAGAAAACTGGTAGAACACATCACTATGGGAAAGACAACTATGTTTTTTAGCCCAAAGCTATTTTGCCTTTGGAGAATGCAGAGAATACCAATGACATCTTAATGTGCCCAAACTGAATTAGATAATTTGAGTTGGTAGACTTTTCTGTCTCCTAAAATTCCACTCTGTAGTCCCTTATAGATACACAAACAATTTCTCTTTATTAATTGTTTATCTATAATTATGTGTTCCCCTTCTGGCAAATTCAATTTTTTTGTAGAGCAAAATATGGTCAGAATATATTTTTTTCTAATAAGTATTATTTGTAAACATTATGAATAAATGTATTTTATGCTTTTAACTAGTCTTTTCAATACGGGTAAGTAATTTGTAATTTTAGAATTCACTCATTTTTTTTCCCTCTGAAAATCATTTATTTGAAAATAATTTTGAAAAGCTTGTCTTTCTTACCTGACAGAATACAGATCACAATGAAATGGTACTTGTCATTCACATATGCAGCCCAAGAAAGTGAAAATTGAAAAAATCACAACACAGGTTCTAACAATCATAGGGAAGAAGAAATTGACATAATACCTCTACAGAAGTATTTATTGCCAAATACTTTTGTTTGCTTTACCACTGATTTAAGAATTATCAAGAAAAAATAGCTTTAAAAGTTGTTTATTTGCTTTCTGAATTTACATGTAACTAATAGCATAGCCTATTTTAACACTGAGATATCCTTTAAAAAATTATGATCCTATTAATTTTTTTTTTGAGGTAAAGTCTCACTCTTGTTGCCCAGGCTGGAGTGCTGTGGCACAACCTCGGCTCAAGGCAACCTCCACCTCCCGAATTCAAGCAATTCTCCTGCCTCAGCCTCTCAAGTAGCTGGGATTACAGGAACTTGCCACACTACTCAGCTAATTTTTGTGTTTTTAGTAGAGGCGGGGTTTCACCATGCTGGCCAGGATGGTCTTGAACTCCTGACCCCAGGTGATCATCCCGCTTTGGCCTCTCCACGTGGATCCTATGAATTTTAACAGCTATGTTTATATTGTAAAATGCTTAAAAGATTATTGTTTGTAATTTCAGTCATTATTTTAATAAATTCCAAAATACATATACAGAGTCTATTTTACAAAATGAAATCCACATCCTGGAAGAGGATCCAGAGAAATAATCATGCACAATGTATTTAGTGCTTAAACATATGTACTTTTGTACTATTATAAGTATTTTACATACTTTATCTCAGGTAATCCTTATAAAAACCCCAAGAGGTACATAATGTTATCATCCCCTTTACAGATGAGGAAACTGATGCTTGGAAAAGTAGCTATGTTGGCCAAAGTCATACAGTTAGTATATGGCAGTGCTGGACTCCAGATCTACCTAACTCTAAGTTTCCTGTCTAAATCCCTTCCTAGCCTGCTCTGGAGATCTGTTCATAGAAAACTGTCTACTTGTGGATATTTTCTACAAATCTTCTCTCTGGACTTTGTGTAGAAGACCCCACTTGCTGTTGCATTACGAGAAGATGAGTTGAGCTAAATGATAGATAAGAAATGTATATGACTGCCTGGCAAAAATACAGTTTTACCTTGAAATTCCTTCATCTCTCCTTTCCTCATTAACTTGCCTAAATTCTCCCATGCCTTCTCAAACAAAACACTCTGAAAAAGCTATGTTATAGGTCGAATCAAAATAAATATGCTGAAGTTCTAACAGCCAGTACCTGTAAATACAAGTAAACTTAATCTCATTTGGAAATGGGATCTTTGCAGACAAAAATCAAGTAAAGTTAGGGTTCTTAAGGTGGGCCTTAATCCAGTATGACTAGTGTCCTTTTAAGAGGAGGGAAATGTGGGCAAAGACACATACAGTAAAATGCAATGTGAAGATACAGACATAGAAAAGACAGCTATGTAAATACTGGGCAAAGATTAAAGTCATGCTGCCACAAACCAAGGAATATGTGAGGCCATGAGAAGCTGGAAGGGATGAGAAAGAATCTACCCCTAGAGAGTCTGGAGAACCCATGGCTCTCCCAACACCTTGGTTGAGGACTTCTATCCTCCAGAACTGTGACAGAGTAGATTCTTGTTTTCAATCACCTAGTGTGTGGGAAGGAGAATAGATTCTTGTTGTAAATCATCCAGTGTGTGGTAATTTGTTACAGCAGCTCTAGGAAACCAATATAAACTGTAAGGAAGAAAATGGTGCGAATGGTTGTGTTTTGTGACATCCCTTTTTCCTCTGTTAAAACTGAGCCTTACATTTACTGGTTAATTCAGAGCAGCATTTGATTGACATTAACTTTATCTCTGGCTCTCAGGAGTGAGGAATATGATTCTATTATGTATGTATTATATATAGTCCAAGTCTACTTGAAAAACACCATTATTTACATTGAAGAGATTTTGGATATCACCTTAGGTCTGCCTATTAAACATATATAGACAAATTATCTCAAAGAAGAAAAATAGATAAGTTGCATGAATGTTTGCAATGTAGTAGTATCATCGTCTCCTACTCCCTGCACCTCCCCAACATTTCCGGCATTTCCAGCCCTGATTCAGCAATGTGAAATTATTCCCTGTCAAAAGATTGGATTATTCTAATCCAAGATAGCTAATTTCATCAAATTATTATCATCTAAATTCAAAGCTCTCCAGAGATTCCTTCCCATTCAGATCAGTCTATCAGAGGCACATCTAAAGTTAGAGTTACTTGCTCAGATATCCACACCACTGATCAAGACCACTGATGCAAATTCTTCATTCTCTCCCTGTCGCCCTTGGCGAGGAGGAGAAAAGTAGCCTTGGTAATTGAGGAAGTTTGTGGAATAATTTATCTTATTACTTTATATTTTTAGTATTTTGTGGGCATTGTTTCATTTACCTCAAAAGAACAGTATTGCCACTTCAATTTTGCAAATGAGGAAACTGAGGCAAGAAGGAGCTAAGTGACTTGACCAAGTATCTAATGTAAGATTGAAGAGTTGATATGAGGTGTCCTGAATCCTACTCTAGTATATTTTCCTGATATAGAGTCTCATGCACATATTCTGTAACTCCTTGAGAAATACATTTTTTTCCATGGATAAAATTCTGAAATACTTTATTTTAGTGAGAAAAGGAGAGAAAAAAAGACTCTGGCTTTTTCAAAAAAAACCTCCTAACTCCACTGCCTCCCTCATTGTTCTTGCAGTGTAGTGCAGTGATAAGTAAGACAGATTTATTCAAATCCTGTCTCTGTCACTTGCCTGCTGAGTGGAATGGAGCATGTTGCCACACCTCTGGAAGCTGAGGGCTTCGGGGAAAACAGATTGTGCTGATGCACGTAAAGTGCTTAGTGCTAGTTGTGGCATATTATGAGCACTCAGTGAGAGAAAGGCTGCCATTGCCCTTCAATCCGCATCCAAATTTTCAGATTTGCAACTAGCTTCAAAATACAGGTGAGGAAACCCAGGCCCACCCATGCAGGTGACATGCTCTGACAATATTACACTGGAAGGTGATCATGTGGCCTGGAGGAGAATCTCTCAGAACACAATGTCCAGTGTTGGTTTTCTTCCACTGAACTACAAGCCTCTTGGAAACAATCAAATAAACATGATATATAACAAGAGTTTTCTGTGAACATTAAAGCAACATACAGTCATTCTAAGTCACCTTTTCTTTGCCTCTGGAAACATGAGCCTTTTCTCTATAAGTGTTTTCTACTTTAAAACAATTTTATTCTTTTAATTTTGACCTTTCTAATGTCATTCTATGCTTGAAGCATTATCTTTGAAGAAGCATCAAAAAGAATGTCATTTTATGGCTCAGAGCAGTGCCTTATGCCTGTAATGCTAGCACTTTGGGAGGCCGAGGTGGGTGGATCAACTGAGGTCAGGAGTTCAAGACCAGCCTGGCCAACATGGTGAAACCCCATCTCTACTAAAAAAAAATACAAAAATTAGCTGAACGTAGTGGCAGGTGCCTGTAACCTCAGCTACTTGGGAGGCTGAGGCAGGAGAATTGCTTGAACCCAGGAGACGGAGGTTACAGTGAGCCAAGATTGCGCCTCTGCACTCCAGCCTGGGCAACAAGAGTGAAACTTCATCTCAGAAAGAAAAAGAAAAAGAAAAAAGATTGTTGCTTTATTCAGTTCGAGATTTCTCTTAATGAATATGCATTAGCTTTATAAAAAGTGTCTCTTCGTAGTAAGAAAGGTCAGATAAGCAAAAAAAAATTACTTAAACTAGAAGATCAATATGCATTGCATAAAAATTCCACTAATTCTTAGTATTAAGTGATAAGCAATGTGTTAAGTACAGGAGATCTGGTTTTTCAGTTTCAGAGTTATGTATAGATAGCTTTTACCACTTTTGAGACTACGAACATGATCTTTAAGAAGGCTGAGCAATTCTAGAGGTTCTTGGCAAAGGTCCAGGTATGAGGATGTCTTTCTTTGGGTAGCTCCCAGCCAACACCTGGGATTCCCTGTTCTCAGGTACTTCCAAGTGGTATGTCCTCAAAAACAGTGGGACAGAAGCCTGGCCCAGCTGCAGGAGGGCTCTTTCAGACCTGGAACATACCAGACACTTTCCCTGCCCTCTGTAGCTATGTAAACAATATCAGCCCCCACCCTAAAAGAGTTGACAATTTAGTCTCCAAGAATGTTCTGCATACAACTAAACACATTCAGCTCGTAAAACACTGGAAGTGATTCTTTTACATGACTTGTATGTTGTCTAACAATTTGTCATAAACACAAAATGTTCCAAGGATACTTAATAAACACAATGCATGCATGGTATCCTAAAAGAAGCAGTAGCATGCTTTAACTGAGGAGACTTCCTTAATTTATTCTATCGTGATAATTGAGAACAAGGAGATAAAATGATCTGGAGGATTTGAGGGGGTAGTGCTGCCAAAAATACACAGATTTTTCAAAAATGTTTAGAGTTAGTAGAGAGGGAAGGAAGGAGGTAAATCAAAGTTAAATAATCAGAGCCACGATCCTTTCAAGTGATTATGCTTTCATTTGAAATAGGCACTTATTGAGTGCCTGCTGTCTCCAAGGCACTAAGTTAGGTACAACGTTAGATAAATCACGTCTTTCTTCTCAGAGAGCTTGTAATCTGAAAGAGCACATGAGAGTACATTGCTCAGGTGCAGGTGGGGGGATTGCTCAAGCCCAGGAGCTGGGTCTACAGAGACTTACGGGCGTGCCACCGCTCTCCAGTCCAGGTGACAGAGCACAGAACCTGTCTCCACCAAAAAAAAAAAAAAAAAAAAAAGTACATAAAACTTCAAATAGGAATAATGTTGATGAAGACAGAGGTGATCTTCAAACTTGAATAAGATGCCAAAGTTTAACTTTTGGATAACAAAGGAAAGAATAATAGAGGTAGAATGATAACAGCAACAACAACAACAACAAAAAGCAATGACGTATAAAAACTTAAGAAAACAACATAGATTTAGGTAAATAATGTACCTAAAGGGAATTAGAAGAAAATGGATTAAAAGGAAGCAGGTTCTAATCAGGGAGGACATTCACATCAGTTTGATTTTATTTGGAAGACAATGATGATATGTTTAAGTCATTTAAGCAATAGAGTAACATAATCAGAGCTTTGAACAGCATAATTTCTAAAGAATGCATAAGGTGAATAAAATGTTCAAGAGACTAACAGAAATGAACCCATCAAAAGGTTGTTGGGCTAGCCCAGTAAATGTGTTACTAAAAAAAACACTGTTATGTGTGTTATGGTCCGTAGGGATCTGAAAACCAACTGTACCTGTGAGATAGTGGTGGACTGGATGGGGAAAAGAAGGCAGAGAAGCCAAGGATGGCCCTTTCACTTTAAGTCTGCGTAACAAGAAGGATGGTGGGAGCACAACCAGAAAATGGTAACTCAAGTTTCTCGGGAAGATGATGGGCTTTATACACTGCACGTGATGCTCCCATAGGAAACCTTGGGGATGATGCTGAGAATAGAGTGAGATACACAGAGCTGGAGCTTGATAGATAGATCGTGATTTGGATGTTACTTACGCAATTGTGATAAAAGAAGAAGAACTCAAAAGAAGGGAATAGACTGCCAAAGACATCTTGGAAAAAAGAGAAGATGTGGAAGGCAGCTGTCTGGTGTATGAGTTTGCTAGGTCTGCCATAATAAATTACCACAAACTGTGTAGCCTCAAACAACAGCAATTTATTCTCTCCTAGTTCTGGAGGCTACAAGTCTGAAATCAATAGGTCAGCAAGGTCATGCTCCCTCCAAAGACTCTAGGGAAGAATCTATCCTTTCCTATTTTTGAATCCATCCTTCCCTAACTATGCTAAATAAAATAAACCAAATATAGAGAGGCAAATACTGTATTACCTCAGTTATATTTGGATTCTAAAAAAAATTGAACTCAGAAATAGAGAGTAGAGTGGTAGTTGCCAGGGGATGGAGTGTGGGGAAAATGCAGAGATGATGGGAAAAGGGGAGAACTTTCAGCTCTAAGATGAGTAAGTTCTGGGGAAATAGCATACAGCATAATAACTATAGCCAATAATATGGTACTGTTAACTGAAATTTGCTAAGAGAGATCTTAAATGTCCTTACAACACACATGCACATGAGCGAGCATGCACACACGCGCGCGCGCGCACACACACACACACACACACACACACACACGGTTTCATTGTGGTAATCATTTCATATCATTTATCAAATTATCATGTTGTGTATCTTGAATATACACAATTTTTATTTGACAAATAAAATTTCTTTCAAAAAAATCTATCCTTGCCTCATCCGGTTTCTGGTACTGGTGGGCACTCCTTTGCATCCTTTGACCTGTGGCAGCCTCATTCTGCTTCAGTTTTCATACAGACTTTTTCAGTGTCCGTTTCTGTGTTCTAATTTTTCTCTTATTATAGCGATTTATATCACTGTGTTAGGGCCCACTCTAAACCAGTATGACCTCAATTTAGTTTTATTACATTTTCAATAATACTACCTCCTAATAGTCACATTCATAGGCACCAGGGGTTAAGACATCAACTTATTTTGGCAGCACTCAGCTCTACCCACTACAACTGAGAATGCCAATATTAAATGTGGAAAGAGAAAAAGAAAACAGAAGGGATATAGCTAGTAGGTAAAGGCGATGGTCATCATAACTATTTGGTGAAGACATGATTTAATTTTACATTTTGTATGAATTAAATTTTACAGTTTTACATTTGTAAGTTAATTTAATAAAAATAAAGTTATCACATTTCAACTTGCCTTACTATGGTTCAGGACGTTCTGGTATAATTTTTTATTTGTTGTCTTACCTAACCTGATATTGTGAGTGCGAAACTCCCCTCAGGTGCTGAAAGTAAAACCATGCTACATAGGTTGCAAAGGAATTATTTTGGAATTCCATTTTAGAATTTACATTATCATGGACTTGGCCAGATATGGCATCTGATGCCTGTAATCCTAACACTTTGGGATGATTAGGTGGGAGGATCACTTGAACCCAGGAGTTCAAGAGCAGTCCGAGCAACATGGTGAAACCTACCTCTTATTTTCTAACTTATTTTAAAATAAAATATCATGAACTTTATATAATTTAAAACATCCCACAATTTACAAATAATGAATTGTGATTGCCACTTACATTACAGCAAAATAATGCCTTATCACCAGTCTCTCGTGGGAATGGCTGATTTTAACATTGCTTATATTATTTTGATTTTTGCTAATTGTACAACTCCTCACTAAACAAAGTAGAAAATATCATATAAAAACTTCCTAAGGAAAAAGTCTATATACAATTTTGTCATATCTCATTTCCCGTAATTAAAGCATATAAAGGAATAAAGGAAATTCCTCAACCACCCTTGCTTTCTAAGTTCTGCAATTGTTATAGCATTGGCTTATGTAGTTCATCTTTCTTTCCCCTCACAATTACATAAAAAACCTAGATCATATGTCATTATTTCTATTTTAGAGGTAAACTTCAGAGAAGCTTCACATCATTGAGAAAAAGCTAGAAAACGAGCTGAGACCCAGGTCCTAGGACCAGGGTGATACTACCATGCTACAAAACAGTCCGTTCTTTATTGCCTTCAATGCTTCTTTCACATTGATCAGCAAATTGACCAGCAAAATTTCACAGCAAAAAGCTCGATTAATGATCAATGATTAATATCACCTAATTAAGGCCAGCTTGATCAATTTAAAGGTCTTGATTATGAAGTCATAAAATATTTGAACACAACTCATATATGTGAAACTCTGTACCCCAAATAGGAGATACATATTGATTTTATGCACACATGGAACTTTTTTAGTATATACTTTCCCCCTAAACAAAATTTCAAGAAATAAGAAGATATGTCTTTAAATAATGTTGTCTCAAGAAAATGTAATAAAATTGAAAAACAACATCCAAACACAAATTTGAGAACACTTCTTTGAAAAACTTTTATATCAAAGAAATTCTAATTAAAATTCACCTTTAGAATTAAATGACAATAACAGTGAAGATCAATATTTCAGATACGAGCTTAAAGTAGTAAAGGAATGTGTCACCTTAAATATCAGAATCCAAGATGAATGAAGAACAAACTGTTAAGTCAGAAAACAACAGATTAAAACCAAAAATAGAAGAAGGTAGAACATAATAAAAGTCTACAATTGTTCTATTTCCTCACTTACCCATTTCCTATTTAGGGATACTGGAATCTCAGGAATGAACAGAGTCCAACAACAAGGAGCCTGGGATTTCTTTGCAGAAGCAGAGAATTTCTAGAAATATCTATTTCAGTGGTCTCCACATTTTCAAACGAGGTATCAGGTGCATCTCAATGGGACTAGTATCACAATGGGTATAGCCCAAGAAGGGCAAGCCAAGGCAGGGTGGGGCACTGCCTTACCTGGGAAGTGCAATCCCCAGAGGACCACTCTCCCTACCCAACAGAGGCTATCAGGGGCTTTGCCAGCTTCTCTAGCACTCTGGTTCAGATGTGCTCCTCCAAGTTTTTACTGCCCACAAACCAGGAGATTTCCGAGCCAAAAAGCTTCATGAATTTCCAGCATGGCTACTTCAGCCAGCACTGTGGGTTTCCACACAAAAACTCACAAATCTGGGCAGCCATTTCAAATGGCACCTGGAATGCCTGGGAGACAGAGCTGCCCATTCAAATGAAAAAGAGGAGGCTAAAAGCAAGGAGCCAGGTGATCTGGCTCTACAGGTCCTACTCCCACAAAGACCAGCAATCTGAAAGGCTCTGGCCTGAGAGTTTCACAGAAAGTGCAGTAATTTGAGTTTGACATGGGATGGTCAAGCTTTGTCAGGGGAAGGGCATTTGCCATTACCAAGGCAGTCTACCACTACCGAGGCAGTCCGCCATTACTGAAGCAGTCCGCATTACCTTAATGGTACCAATGTCAAGAAACCACAAGGGAGTTTACACAGAAGCTAAGCAGAGCCCACAGCAGCTCAGCAATGTCTCTCTCTGCTGGCAGACTTAGATTCCCTCCTTGCTGGTAAGGTCATCTCTGAAAAAAAGGAGCAACACATCAGAGACTTACAAATAAAAGTCCCAACTTCCCAGGAAAAAAGCACTGGGAAAAGAGGTGGTTATGAGTTCCACTGCAGCAGATTTAAATGTACCTGCCCAGCAGTTCTGAACAGAACAATGGAGCTCCCAGCACAGCACTTGAGCTCCTATAAGGAGAACATCCCATATATCCAAAGAGACATCTCATAAAGGAACGCTCTGGCTGACATCTGGCGTGTATCCTACTGGGAAGAAGATAACAGAAGAAGAAACCAGCAGGAATCCTTACTGTTGTACAGCTGCTGCAGGCGATCCCCAGACAAGCAGGGTCTGGAGTGGACCTCAGCAGTCCTACAGCAGAGGGGCCTGATTGCTAGAAGGAAAACTAAAAAACAGAAAGAAATAACTTTAACATCAACAAAAAGGACATCCACACAGAAAACCCATCCGAAAGTCACCAACTACAAAGACCACAGGTAGGTAAATCCACAAAGATAGGAAGAAACCAGCGCAAAAAGGATGAAAACACCAAAACCAGAACACCTCTCCTCCTCCAAGGGATCACAACTCCTCACCAGTAAGAGAACAAAGCTGGATGGAAAATGAGTCTGATGAACTGACAGAAACAGGCTTCAGAAGGTGGGTAATACCAAACTTCTCTGAGCTAAAAGAACATGTTCTAACCTAGTGCAAAAAAAAAAAACTAAGAATCTTGAAAAAAGGTTAAACAAAATGCTAACGAACATAAACAGCTTCGAAAGAATGTAAGTAACTCGATGGAGCTGAAAAACACAAGAACTTCCCAAAGCATACACAAGTTTCAATAGCTGAACTGACCAAGCAGAAGAAAGAATATCGGAGACTGAAGATCAACACAATGAAATAAAATGAGAAGGCAAAATTAGAGTAAAAAGGGTGAAAAGAAATGAACAAAACCTCCAAGAAATATGGGATTATGTGAAAATACTTAATCTATGTTTGATAGGTGTATCTGAATGTGACAAAGAGAATAAATCCAAGCTGGAAAGCACCCTTCAGGATATTATCCAGGAGAACCTCCCCTACCTAAAAAAGGCAGGCCACCATTCAAGTCCAGGAAACACAGAGACCACCACAAAGATATTCCTCAAGAAGAGCAACACTAAGACACATAATCGTCAAATTCACCAGTGTTGAAATGAAGGAAAAAACGCTAAGGGCAGCCAGAGAGAAAGGTCAGGTCACCCATAAAGGGAAGCTCATCAGACTCACAGCAGAACTCTCAGCAGAAACCCTACAAGCCAGAAGAGAGTGGGGGCCAATATTCAACACCCTTATAGGAAAGAACTTTCAACCTAGAACTTCACATCCAGCCAAACTAAGCTTCATAAGCAAAGGAGAAATAAAATCCTTTATGAACAAACAATTGCTGAGATATTTCATCACCACCAGGCCTACCTTACAAGAGGCCTGCCTTACAAGAGCAATAAACATGGAAAGGAACAACCAGTACCAGCCACTCCAAAAACATATCAAATGATAAAGAGCATTGACACAATAAAGAAACTGCATCAACTCATGGGCAAAAGAACCAACTAGCATCAAAATGGCAGGATTAAATTCACACATAACAATGTAAAATGTAAATGGGCTAAATGCCCCCAAAAAAGGCACAGACTGGCAAACTGGATAAAAACTCAAGATCCATTGGTGTGCTGTTGTCAGGAAACCCATCTCATGTGCAAAGAAACACATAGGCTCAAAATAAAGGGATGGAGGAATACTTACCAAGCAAATGAAGAGCAAAAAAAAGCAGGATTTGCAATCCTAGTCTCTGATGAAATGGACTTTAAACCAACAAAGATCAAAAGAGACAAAGAAGAGCATTGCATAATGGCAAAAGGATCAATGCAACAAGAACAGCTAACAATCCTAGATATGCACCCAATACAGAAGCACCCAGATACATAAAGCAAGTTCTTAGCGACCTACAAAGAGACTTAGACTCCCACACAGTAATATTGGGAGACTTTAACATTCCACTGTCAAGATTAGATCAACGAGACACAAAATTAACAAGAATATCCAGGACTTGAATTCAGATCTGGACCAAGCAGACCTAATAGATACCTACAAATCTGTCCACCCCAAATCCACAGAATATACATTCTCAGCACCACATCACACGTACTCTAAAACTGACCACATAATTGGAAGTAAATCACTCTTCAGCAAATGCAAAAGAATGGAAATCATAACAAACAGTCTCTCAGAACACAGTGTAATCAAATTAGAACTCAGGATTAAGAAACTCACTCGGAACCACACAACTTCATGGAAGCCAAACAACTGGCTCCTGAATGTCGACTACATAAACAATGAAATAAAGGCAGATATAAAGATGTTCTTCAAAACCGAGAATGAAGATGCAACATACCAGAATCTCTGGGACACATTTAAAGCATGTCTGGAGGGAAATTTACAGCAATAAATGCCCACATGAGAAGTGAGGAAAGATTTAAAATCGACAACCTATCATCAAAATTGAAAGAGCTAGAGGAACAAGATCAAAAACACTCAAAAGCTAGCAGAAGACAAGAAATGACTATGATCAGAGCAGAACTGAAGGAGATAGACACACAAAAAAACCCTTCAAAATATCAATAAATCCAGGAGCTGGTGTTTTGAAAAGATCAACAAAATAGACCACTAGCCAGAATAATAAAAAAGAAAAGAGAGAAGAATCAAATAGATGCAATAAAAAATGATAAAGGGGATATCACCACCGATTCTACAGAAATACAAACTACCATCAGAGATTACTACAAACAAGCCTATGCACATAAACCAGTAAATCTGGAAGAAATGGATAAATTCCTGGACACTCGCACCCTCCCAACACTAAACCAAGAAGAAGTTGAAACGCTGAATAGATCAATAACAAGGGCTGAAGTTGAGGCAGCAGTTAATAGCCTACCAGTCCAGGTAGAGACAGGTTCACAGCCAAATGCTACCAAATGTACGAAGAGGACCTGGTACCACTCCTTCTGAAACTATTCCAAACAATCCAAAAAAGAGGGATTCCTTCCCAAATCATTTTGTGAGACCAACATCATCCTGATAACAAAATGCAGCAGAGAATGAACAAAAAAAGAAAACTTCAGGCCAATATCCGTGATGAACATAGATACAAAAATCTTTAATAAAATACTAGCAATCCAAATGCAACAGCACATCAAAAAGTTTATTGATCACAATCAAGTAGCCTTGCCTGGGGATGCAAGGCTAGTTCAACATATACAAGTCTATAAATGTAATTCACCACATAAACAGAACCAAAGACAAAAACCACATGATTATCTCAATAGATGCAGAGAAGGCCTTCCACAAATTTCAACAGCGCTTTATGCTAAAAACTCTCAATAAACTTGGTATCGATAAAAAGTAACTCAAAATATTAAAAGCTATTTAGGACAAACCCACAATCAATAGCATACTAAATGTGCAAAAACTGGAAGCATTCCCTCTGAAATATCATTAGACAAGGATGCCCTCTCTCACCACTCCTATTCAACATAGTATTGGAAGTTCTAGCCAGAGCAATCAGGCAAGAAAAATAAATAAAGGGCATTCAATTAGGAAAGGAGGAAGTGAAATTGTCTCTATTTGCAGACAACATGATTGTATATTTAGAAGACCCCATCATCTCAGCCCAATAGCTCCTGAAACTGATACAAAATCAGTTCAGCACAGTCTCAGGATACAAAATCAATGTGCAAAAATCAAAAGCATTCCTATACACCAATAACAGACTTAAAGAGAACCAAATCAAGAATGAACTGCCATTCTCAAAGAATATACAAAGAGAATAAAATACCTAGGAATACAACAAAGGATGTAAAAGACCTCTTCAAGGAGAACTACAAACCACTGGTCAAGGAAATAAGAGAGGACACAAACAGATGGAGAAACATTCCATGCTCATGGTTAGGAAGAATCAGTATCTTGAAAATGGCCACACTGCCCCAAGTAATTTATACCTTCAACACTATCCCCATCAAGCTACCAAAGACCTTCTTCACATAACTGGTAAAAAACACCTTAAACTTCATGTGGAACCAAAAGAGAGCCTGCATAGCCAAGAAAATCCTAAGTAAAAAGAAGAAAGCTGGAGGCATCACGCTACCTGATTTCTAACTATACTACAAGGCTACAGTAGTCAAAACAGCATAGTACTGGTACCAAACCAGGAATATAGACCAATGGAACAGAACAGAGGTTTCAAAGGCAACGCCACATTTAAAACCATCTGATCTTTGACAAACCTGACAGAGGCAATGGGGAAAAGATTCCGTTTAATAAATGGTGTTTGGAAAACTGTCTAGTCATGTGCAGAAAACAGAAACCGAACCCTTTCCTGATACGTTACACTAAAATTAACTCTAGATGGATTAAAGACTTAAACATAAGGCCTAATACCATAAAAATCCTAGAAGAAAACCTAGGCAAAACCATTCAGGACATAGGCATAGGCAGGGACTTCATGACTAAAACACAAAAAGCATTGGCAACAAAAACCAAAATAGACAAATGGGACTTAACTAAACTCCAGATCTTCTGTACAGCAAAAGAAATAATCATTGGAGTGAACCAGCAACCAAAAAAAGGAAAAAATTTTTGCAATCTACCCATCTGACAAAGGGCTAATATCCAAAATATACAAAGAACTAAAACAGATTTATATTGAAAAAACCAAAAAACCCATTCAAAACTGGGCAAAGAATATGAGCAGACATTTTTCAAAAGACATATATGAGGCCAACAAACACGTGAAAAAACGCTCATCATCACTGGTCATTAGAGAAATGCAAATCAAAACCACATTGAGATACCATCTCATGCCAGTTAGAATGGCGATCATTAAAAAATCTGGAGATGACAGTTGCTGGAGAGGATGTAGAAAAATAGGAACACTTTACACTGTTGGTGGGAGTGTAAATTAGTTCAGCCACTGTGGAAAACAGTGTGGAAATTTTTCAAGGATCTAGAAACAAAAATTCCATTTGACCCAGCAATCCCATTACTAGGTATATACCCAAAGGATTATAAATAGTTCTATTATAAAGACATATGCACATGTATGTTCATTGCAGCACTGTTTACAATAGCAAAGACCTGGAACCAACCCAAATGCTCACTAATGATAGACTGGACAAGGAAAATGTGGCATATATACACCATGAAATACTATGCAGCCATAAAAAACGATGAGTTCGTGTCCTTTGCAGGGACACAGATGAATCTGGAAACCATCAATTTCAGCAAACTGACACAAGAACAAAGAATCAAACACCACATGTTCTTACTCATAGTCAGATGTTGAACAATGAAAACACATGGACACAGGGAGGGGAGCATCACACACTGGGGTCCGTTGGAGGTGACTATGGGAGGGACAGTGAAGGGTGGAGAAGGATAATGTGGGGAGAAATACCAGATATAGGTGATGGGTGGATGGAGGCAGCAAACCATCCTGCCATGTATGTACCTATGCAACAATCCTGCATGATCTGCACATGTAGCCCAGACCTAAAGTACAATTTTTTTAAAAAAAATAAATATATATACATTAAATTGCATATATATATATGAAAGATATATATTTTAAATATATATTTTATTTATAGTGAAATATATGTACATATTTCAACATCATTTGGAAGAGGAAACCTAAGACCTTTAACCGAACACCATAATTAAATGATTTCCTGTCAGGATGGTGTCTGATATCAGCTTTCCTTTAGAAGTCAGCTGTAACTGTACTTTCAAAATGTAAAGGTATATAGACACAAAAATGTAAAATTAAAATAACCTTTCAGACCACATCTAAAATGCAAAATACTATGGGAAAAACAAAATTTATATTTCACTTATTACACTTGCTAGGACTCATAAGGAATTATCAGAATTCTCAATGACTCTATATTTTTTTGTCCTAGGTAGATGTCAAAAGACACAGCTTCAAGACTTCAAGACTTTGTACCCGCAAAACATATTATTCGCTGTGGCAGGTGTACTTGCTAATGGTACCACTCTTAATTTCCATGAGGCAAATGGAAATAAAAGTGAGGGGTAGGATACAACTCCATTGCAAACAAATAGTGTAATACCACAGCACGATTGCTCAACCACAGAACCTAGCACACTCTGCAAATTAGCAAACAAAACAGATGAAGCGGACAAATGCTGTCACAACATCTATGTGCTGAAGGTGATACATTTTAATCTGAAAAATAATTTTACTTCTTTACTTAAATCTATTCCTATTTGACATGTTACTCAAATATATTGTCTTCCATATGATGCCTTATTACTTCATGCGCACTTCTAAAATTAACTAGTTTGTGGTATTTTGATTATTATGATCCTGCTCCCCGACTAGGCTGCCTCCAGAATAAATGAACACATCAGATGTTAATTCTGAATCTATTTACCCCAAGATTCTGAACACCAGGAGGGAGAAATATTGCCTAATGCATTACTGTACCATCAGCACTGCATACTGCCCATGACCACTGTAGGCACTGAAGTTTGCTGGAAAAGGAAGAAAATGGTGGGGTGGGAGGGGATGGGAGAAGGAAGGAAGAAAATAGCAACAAGAGTACTTATTTAACTACTGTTACTATCAGGTGAATAGCCCAGTGGAAGCAAAAACTGGTAAAGAAGGGATAATTAATTAATCTAAAATTATACCATTGGAATTGTTTGGGAATTTTGTTTGTTAGATTATTTTAGTATAGGGAGAAACAGCTAGACATGTTACAACTATCCCTATCAAAAATTATTTTCAGATATAAGAGAAGAATTTCCAATGCCATGGGATATGAAAATTCACATTCATGGGCTTAACCATTTTCTCTCTCTAAAAACTGTCCCCATAAAGGGCTTCACTTTAGACAGAAGGAGCTACAATTTGAATGTGTCCTCCAACGTACTTATGTTGGAAATTTAATCTCCATTGCACCTAATAACGAATGATTAGGTCACGAGGACTCTGCCTTCATGAACAAATTAATGTCATTATGATGAGAATGAGATAGTTACCTCAAGAGTGAGTTTGTTATAAAAATGAGTCGGATTTTCTCATGCTATCTTGCACTATCTTGCCCTTCCACCTTCTGCCATGGGATGACACAGCAGGAAGACTCAATAAGATGCTGGCATTTTGGTGTTGAACTTCTCAGCCCCCAGAACTGTGAGAAATAAATTCTTTATTAATTACCCAGTCTGCAATAGTCTGTTATAGCAACACAAAACAAGCTAAGATACATGAGAAATGTTATAATGCAGCCTAATTGAATGATATCTCCAGATAACTGTAATAATAAGAAGAAAGCATGACCTTTAGGATTTAAAAGACCTCAATTAGAATTGAAGAATTGACAGGACATTAGAGGGGGGACAAAAAAAGATAGTGTTTATCTCCGTAAGTGTGTAACAGCCGCTCCATTTTCTTCCAAGTGCCTTTGTGCTTAGAAATAAATAAACCTATGGGATAGGTTTAAAAAAAAAAAGTATCCCTGTCTTAAAAACTACCAAAGATGACAAATGAGTTCATGGGAATGACATTCCACTTAACAACACTTGATAATGGATATTTATGTGTATACAATTATGCAGAACCATATAGCTGGCTCTATCTTAAATACCTGGTGCTAAATCACAAAACTTAGCTTATTAAACATGAACTGTAAAGATGACTGGCAGCTTCCTGATCAAAATGAGTTTTGTGAAGAATTATTTACCAAACCCCAATAGCCATCATACAACACCAGATCACCAGTGGTTTGCATATACTAGTTATTATCTTATGAATTTTTGAACTATTCTGCTTTTGTCCTTGAGGGGAGTGATATTCATAGCATAAAATACACTATTTCCCTGTCACCTAAGAAAGCATAAAATATGGATTGTTAGAGCCACAAACATTTACAAGGTTAAAAAGGTGTCAAGTGACAAATATGAGAAAGAAAACCTTGCATTACACACTATCCTTTCCCCAAGTGATAGTGCTCACTTATTGGAAACCAATCATGCGTGAGGCCCTATGCAAAGGTTAAGTCATTTGCTCAGAATGACATGGCTTATAAATGCCAGAGTCAAGATCCAAAACCAAGACTGTCTGATGATAAATTGATTTTCTCAGTATATACTCAACTCTCATTTCAGCTTATCTTTATAACGACCCTGGAATTAAGCAGAGCAACCATTGTTGTATTCACTCATTTATTCACTATGCATTCATTCATTCAACAAACATCTACTAAATGGTAGCTATGTACTAGTCATTATACTTTAGTGGATACAGAGACTGGGGGCCAGAGAAATTAGGTCTTCTGAATGAGATTCTTCCTTGCATTCTTCCCATTTGCATTTTTCCAAAATATCTTATACTGATTATCTATATTCAACCCAAAAAGCAAGGCAATTTAATTATTCAGGCATTTGTATTATCATGGAATGTTTTCATAGGAGACAAAATGTTTAGTAATTTATCAGCCTGAATAATAGCAGTCCTCAGTAATTATGAGCAGCAGACTGAGGCTGCATACAAATGGTGCTTCCAATCTTACTATGTACAATATGAGACTCATTATAGTTTGTGAATTTATATAGAAGCAATGTGCCTTGGTGACAGCAACACCTGAAACATAGGAAGCTATTTCCTTTGCATAACTTCCAAGTGTATAGATTATTACCAGATTTCCTCTAAATACTTTTCTCTTTCAGGATGCTGATTAATGTCACAAGTCTAAGGAGTACGACAGTGAATCCAAAGCACCTACTGAGTGTTTAGCCCAGTGCAATGACTGAGGTCAGTGATCTAGGAAGAATGAGAGGAAGAAAACATGAAAGTGGCCAGCAGAACATTAACAATAACAAAAATTTTTGTTCAGGGCTATTGGAAGGCAGGGATATTGGAGAATGGCGAGTACTGAGTCAGAGAGTAGACACTGAGTAAACTCAAGGAAATATTAGGTGTTATTAACTTTAAGGGAAGCGATTTGCTGACAGAGTGTCAGCATCCCAGCCACAGCTAGGTAGCCTGAGAGAGAGGAATTCCCTTTTCTTGCAAAAGGTGAGCTTGGGTTTGCATACTCATCACAACTGCTTAACATTTGAAATGTTTGTGAATTTGTTTCTACTTTCCACTTTATGCTTATGTGACAATTTGTGTTTATTGCGATTGTTGTCTGGGCAACAAGGCCTTTGTATTCTGACACTCCATTTAGTTTCTGGGTTTGTTATATTGTAAATAAAGCATTTTGTTTAAAGTGCTTAAACTGTACAAACTTCAAGTCAAAAAGGGCCTAAAAATAAAAAAAAAAAAATTTAAAAAATCGTACCAACTTACATTAGAATCGTTACAGCCAATGGGTGTTAAGTAATCTCAAAGTATTTGTGATCTTATCTCTCCTTATAAGACACTCCCTAAGAAGCGTTTTATTTGAGATTAAAGAAAAATCGATAAGCTTGGGTGAAAGGCAGTGATGATATAATAAAGTGGGGTGGTAAATTTGAAGTCCAGAATTTAAATTTTACTTTCATCACAAAAGATTGGAGAGACCATGGGCAAGGCTCTTAACTTGAATGTGTGTGATTCATATAACCAGCGTGTCCTCAGTTTCACTAGGGTGTGAGTACAATTGGTCGGCATGAACACTAAAATTTCATTGGCTTTGTTTCTATTTCTTACATAAACTCCTCAAAATCTCATTCAGTTATTTTAGGAAGTTCATAGATGGTCAAGTAAGATCAAGGCCATGTCTGTTAGTTAGAGTATACTAAATGGTATCCTGCTGTCATTCCTGCCTCCTGAAGCTCCTCACATTCACAGGTGACAAACTTTGAAGTCCATTCCAAATATTCTCACTCCTAACATTTCAAAAAGCCTCCTCTCAAACCACTTCTGTACCTAGAGTATGAAGCTACCAGCATGCTATTCCATAGAGTCAGGTACTCAAGCCATCAGTGCCTCAAGGGCATTTTAAGTGGGAATGAGAAGAATGCTATCTCAGTTTGCCTGGGCTGCTATAACAAAGTATCATATGAACTGGGTGGCATATAAACAACATAAATATTTTATTCTTTCTTACAGTTCTGGAGGCTAGAAAGTCCAAAATTAATGCATGGGCAGATTCAGTGTCTGGTGAGGTTCCTCTTTCTGGTTCATAAATGGCACCTTTTTTACTGTGTTATCAAGTGGTGGAAGGGCTAGCTAGCTCTCTGGTGCCTCTTTTACAAAAGCACTCCACCCACTCAAAGGGTTGCACCCTCATTCCGTACTTACCTCCCAAAGGCCCACCCTCCTAACGCCACCATCTTGGGGGGTAGGATTTTGACATAGGAATTCAGAGGCATGCAAACTTTCAGATCATGGCAAATACCTTTCCACCTAACTGTTATAACCCTGGGCATTGCAGTGCAGCTAAGAAAGTATGAAATATGGATTGTTAGGTTCATATTTCTATCTCATGGACTCCAGAATAAATCAACCCTTCAGCTTTTCCCAACACCCATTTCTCTGAAGGGCTCAGACATGAATTTTGTGGAGCTGAACTGCCCAGAGGTTGTCACAACTCTTTGCTGTCCTCTCTCTAAACTTGAAGCGTAAGGAATGCCACACTCCTTTCTTTCCCTGAGTCATAGCACATCCTCTTCAAACCCCACTATTACCCAAAGTTCTTAAGACATGTGGGTCAGTCATTTTATGGCCACTTTTTCTTCTCTTAGGTTGCTTCTTAACCTGGGGGCTTCAACACTTCAAGAGAAACAAGGGAAAGTCATTTCCAACTCAGGAGCATGGGTTGATATCAATGTGTCTTGTTGATGTCCCTAGAGTCAGTATGAAGAAGGCTGCCTGTTTCCCTGTAGTAGCTCCAGTCTTACCAAGGCAGTCTCTGCCTTGGCAAGTTTTACTGACATTTCTACCCCAGCAGGGCTTGGTCCCCAAATCTCTACAGGCTCCCTTAGAGAGGAACAGGACATGGATCTCAGCTACTTGCAGAGACTCTCACTCTGCAGGCTTCTAAGTCTTAGGAAGCCCCATTATTATTCCTTTTTTCTCTGTTGTCCCCTCCTTCTCATTTCCCCAGAAATAGCATTATAAACACTTTCTTCCTTTCTCAGATACTCCAGGTTTACCTACTTGAAGGACCAAGACCAGGAGTTACAGAATCTGTCCGTTTCTTAAAGGTTGACATGTCTGTTTGAGTCACAAAGTAGTTTACAACATTTAAGCCAACATCAAAAACTAGAAGATTTTACTCTTAGTCATTTTTCTTAATAAATCAAAAAATCTGATGAATTGAGTTCACATTCCTGCATGTTACCGGTGGGTAGTGACCGAGTAGCACTTTAGATAGGACACACACTTGCCAGTTTCCCACAGTCCTCACCACTCACCACTGGTTACACCTAGCTCGCTTCATTCATTTATGGTAGCAGGTTGGCTTTTGTAGTCATCAGAGTTTGCAATTCTTTGCCTGGATCTTACCAATAAAAACTACACAGCAAGATTTTCTTTATTTGGTGTTACTGTATTTGGCAACTTTTAGCTCTGAAATGCAAAAAGACTTTTAATATTTTCTATAATCTGAATGCTTGTGTTCCCCAAGATTCATATGTTAAAATGCAATCACCAAAGTGTAATGGTATTAGAAGAACCTTTAGAGGCTCTGCCTTCCTGAATGAAATTCCCTTAAAAAGAGAACCCAGAGGGCCAGCTCTTTCTTTCTGCCATGTGAGAACACAGTTAAAAGGCACCACTTATGACCTAGAAAGTGGGACCCAACCAGACAAGTCTGCCAGTGCCTTGAACTTGGACTTCTCAGCCTCCAGAGCTGTGAGAAATAATTTTCTGCTGTTCATAAGCTACTCACTTTATAATGTTTTTCACAGCATTCTCAACAGACTAAGACAATATTTCTCTGGGGCATGAGCACACAGAAGTCCAGAATATGTGCCCTGATCCAATATGGGCCCTCTGGATGACGATTCAGGAAATTACCTTTTTTTTTTTTTATGATGAGTCCAGAGTACTATATTTTGTATACCACATTGCTAAACAATGTGAAACAATATATGCAAAACATATGCCCGCCTCATCTCCCATCATCAACCTGTACCGACACCAGCCTGATCACAGCAGATTCCAGCAGTAATAATATAATGCCCACTACTCGGAGGTGTAAGAATAAGGTTATGTGTTTAGATTCTGCCTTTGCCATTGTTTAACCTCTCCATTGCCCATCCTCATTTCAATTGCCTTAGCCCATCTGTTCAGATGTATCAGAGTCTAATCAATTGTCTGAGAAACCAGATGGATAATTAAGGCTGAAGAAGAGAATAGGGGTATTAAACATCCCGTGGACACATTCCCTAACTCTGTCCTTGGAATCATTGGCTATGAATCATTCCCTTGAAAACCAGAAAAAAAGTAAATTTAAGTCACAAGCCTGAGTTTTGAGGGCAGAACCTAACAGAGCTCAAGAATTCCACCAAACTTTAATCTCTGCTGACTGACATCAACAAAGACACAATCCACCTCTTCAGATTGTGTAGTTATGAGAAAACAGGTGGGAGTCATCAAGAAAGTAGCATTTGCCTCACTTTTGTGGAAGAAATTAATCAACCTGACTGTATCTTAGAAAAAGAGAAGTGAAAAGGTGAGTCTTCCTCTTTAACATCCTTTAAACTTCCTCCAAAAAAACAGAACGTGAATATAGGGCATTTCAATTTATTCATAATCAAATGAGACTAAATAATTGTAAATTTATTCATATCAGTTTCTATACCAATACCTTCCCTTTGGTTTTGTAAGAAGAAATGTCCTTTCCCCTTTTCAAGATAATTTCTTCGCCTGTATTCTTGAGCCTTGACTGTTTTCTCATCTTGCCATTAGACTTATTCCATTAATATTTCTTTCTTCTCCTGTGTTTTTTCTCCCTGCTCTCTCCCCTTCTCTCTGTCTCTCTGAACTTCTCCATGTAATTTTACAGCTAAACTTTTCTTCCACATTATAAAGAAATACACATATATACATTTTGACTGGTCTGAGACAGACACTTGTGTAACTATCTGTATCACTTTATGACTCTTCTTCCCATTATAGCCAGACCACTTGGAAAACCAATTTACTCATGATCTTCATCCAACACATCACTAAAATTACTCTTTTCAAGGACACCAATCCATTTTTCTCATGTATACTTTGTAGCTAATTAATGTGGACCTAATTTCATTCTTAGTCTACTTAACATATTTACCTAAATAAAAATGTCCTCTTAGATGCTCTATCTTCCCTTTGAGTACATTGTGCCACGGAATCTGGGCCCTTTTCCTATTTTTTCTTTTCTTGATCTTCATAGTTAAATTCTTTTGCTTTATTTTTCTTCATAAACATTGGTGGTACCCAACATTCTCTCCTGTGCCAACTTTCCACTTTAATAATCTCCCCAGGGAGCCTCATCCAAGTGCAGGGACTTAACTATTACCTCCACCCTGATGATCTTCAAATCATATACACTGCTACACAACAAATCTCTTTCCTGATATTCAGAACTAATATCCAATTACCCATATAGGTCATGCTGAAGATATTTTAGCTCAATATAGGTAGACCTGAAATTAAGCCTAACTTTCCTCTTAGGATCCCTAAGCTGGGTATTGGCATTACTACCTAGCAACCAGTCACCTAAGCCAGGTTTCATCCCAGATTTCTCTCTCTCCTTTGTACCCCATTGATCATAAAGGTTTTCCAAGTCTATTTCACAAAAAAAGGTGTTCCATCAGGTACTCTGTTTGCCTAATTGGGCTGTGGAACTCCTCAACAGATACTCCTGGCTTCCTTCTTTGCTTGCTCCAATCTATCTTCCAGGGCAATCCATCTTGCCTGAGGTTGTTATATCATGTCACTGCCCTAATTAAACCTTTATCATTTCTTTAAGGTTAAGTCTGTAGCATGGTTGTTTTGGCCCTTTAAGATCTGGCTTGTGGTTACCTCTCCAATATCATTATCTGTCTTTTCTTCCTTGGCAGTTTGGAGCATATAAAGTTTGGAGGACACATGATTTTATTGCATGGCTTCATGCCTTTGCCTATCTTTGTCATCTATCCTCACTCCCCTTTTCTACATTAAAAAAACCCTACTCTTCCTTCTCTCTTCTTGGATGCTTTCCTTGACTACCTCATCTCTGTCAGCCACTTACTACCACAGGAAGGTTGGGCATTCCCTCTTTTGCATCTCCGTCTGTTTTTATGCCCTACTGAAGCACCAATCACACTAAATTTGTCAATTATAGTTATCTTTCTCTCTTCTAATAGGATCTCTAAGAGAGAAGCATTATGTTTTGTCTTTGAATCTGCAGCACCTAGCGTGGTGCCTGACACCTAGCAGGATATTAATAGATGAGAAATAAATGGATTTCATTTAAAAACATGCAATAAGAGCTTAACAAAATGCTATAAACTGGGGAAATAAGCATGAATTGACACTCAGAGGAACTTACAGTCTAGTGATACTTATAAATCAAGTGACAAAAAAAATTAAAACAGAAATTGTTGGATGTATTGTCACTGGTGTGACTTCATAAAGTAAATTAGAATGTGTTATTGTCTATTATTGTAAGTATCCAGATTTGCCTAACAGATAAGACAGGAAGCAGTTATCTGCTTGTCACAAAGATTACTATTTTGTCAGATTTTCCATAGGATCGTTCGAAGTTATCATAGTCTATACAAAATAAAGGAATTCATAGCACGTTTCTTACCTATTGATTGTATAAGGTTAGGTACACCACACCCCATCTTCCCATAGCCTAGCTCTTTTATCACCCATAGGACATTCAACAGTGATGCTCAAATAACAGCGTCCAAAGGTAAAAATTAAGTCAGGTCAAAATCAAAGGATATAATGCAGTAACAAAATTACTTTCCAAGATTTAAGAACTGGCATGCTGAAAACGTGAAGCCAACATCTATATAATGTTGAAGCTATTCCTTTACAAGGGTTCCAGAGGCGTGTACTATCTGAGTTACAAAAAATTCAAAGCATATTTCATTCATTCATTCATTAAACAAATATATTTAAAAGTGATTCTGTTAGTCTAGAGTGTCTTATGCCAATCACAAGAGCCTAACTGCCCCACTCAATGGAATTTGTTCAGGTTGGTCCAAGTACAAAAATGCTTGGGGCCCTTGTTTCATGTTTGAAGTAATCAGTGTCCTCTTAATCCCCTAAATATGACTGAGTATCATCATATTTCTTTTAGCTACCATCTTGCAACCATCAAGAGAACAAGCTTTTGGCAATTACCTACCAAAGGCTGGGGGAGGCAGGTGGATGGGAAAGGGGGAGATGTTGATGAAAGGGTACAATATTTCAGTTAGATAGGAGAAATAAGCTGCAGTAAAGTCTTGCACAGAATGACAACTATAATAAATAATACTACACTGTGTAATGCTTTGTTTAAATTTAGAGACAGGGTCTCTCTCCGTTACCCAGGCTGGAGATCAGTGGCACAATCATAGCTCACAGCAGCCTCAAACTCCTGGGCTAAAGTGATCCTCCCACCTCAGCCTCCGAGGTAGCTGTGACTATAGGTACATATCCAGGTAATTTTTTAAATTTTTATTTTGGAGAGATGAGATCTTGTTATGTTGCCCAGGCTGGTCTTGAATTCCTGGCTCAAGTAATATTCCCACCTCAGACTCCCAAAGTGTTGGTGTTACAGGCATAAGCCACTACACCCAGCCTTGTATTGTATATTTCAAAATTATAAAAAGTGAATTTTAAATGTTTTCACCACGAAAAGTAAGTATATGAGGCGATGGATTTGTCAGTGTGATTTAATCATTCCATAACATATATCAAAACATCACATTGTACTGCATAAACATATACATAGTTATTATTGTCAATTACAATTTTTTTAAAAAGAGAACAAGGCTAAGGATGAAGCAGGTACCAAGGGGATTCACAGAGAAACAAGACTAGATGCTGATTAGCTCCGGATTTTACAGTAATGTGAGTAAATAAATTCCAATATTGTTTAAATCAGTATGTGCTGAAGTGTCAGATATTTGTAATTAAAATCTTTTGAAATTAGAGGAAAAATAATCAAGAACTAGATCATGAAGGACCCTTTAAACTTGTTATTTTACTTAAACAGACTAGGAAGCCACTGAAAAATCTTACACAGAGTAGTAGCACGACTGTTGACCTTAATAAACTTTGACTTTCATCAAAGGGAAGATGATAATCTGAATTTTGTAGTTTAGTATTTCCTAAAGGAACCCTGGAGAGGACTTCTGTAAGTGAATTGATAATATATTTGTCCATGTATCAAGAACAAGTTTTTGCTAACAGCTCCCCTACCTAAACAATATTTATAAACACTGCCAAATCTTTCATCTTTCTTATACCAACTCAGGTTCTAAATAGCAATTATGAGGAAGTTCTTACAGGAAATTCTCCTGATAAGCTGCACCCACACTGTAGAGTCAAGGGTCCTGGAGAACTAAGAACAGCTGTGGTTCTATTGTCCAGGTGGTTTGACTGTGAAAAAGATTCCATTGGTGTCATCCTCAAAGTGTTTCTTTCTCCTACTCCCCAAGAATTTTGTTTATTCTATTTCCACAATGCGTTTTTAATTCATGCACTGAACTTGGTCTCCACTGTTACTTCCTTAAGGAAAACTACTATCAGGAATAACAGACTATTAAAAATATGCCCTCATTGGTGCTCCATACTCACACCCACCTGCAGCCAGCATGAACACTCTAGTGCCAGTTTTCTCCTAATTAAAACTCTTCAATGGTCTTCCAGAGAGCTCAAAGGATGTTCTAGGATCTGTGCTCTCCTGTGTTTAAGCTTCTTATCAACCAACATCATCTTCAGCACTCTCTCCAGCGCTCATCATGCATGCAGTCCAGAACTTCTCTCTGTACTACAGACACATGACATGTCTCCTCTAAGGACCCTGCGTTAGTACCCCTGCCTAGCTTCTCTTCGGCCTCCTCTGCATTTAGCATATAATTTTTCTGGATTCATGTCAATTTTCCTTTACCAAGGAGACTTCCTCTAACCACTTTGCTATGTTAAGTCCACATGTTACCTGCTTTCACAGCACTCCATGCTTTACCTTCATGTCCTTTTCACAGTAGCTAATGATACATTTGAGTATTATAAGTTAATGTCTATCTCTCTTGCTTAACTGTTAATTCCATGAAGTTTCATGGATATGTGATTCTTTAAACTCAGAACCTAGCATACCGCCTGACACATAAAATTTTAATATGAATCAATCAATATGCAAATATATCAGCATGACTCTTTCTGTAATATAAATTTAGCCATGACTCCTTAGGTGTTTCCTTGCCCTTCACAATGTCACTTGCTAAAGAAAAAAGTACTCAACGGAGCTCTACCACTCACTAGTCATGTGACTGTAAAGCAAGTCACTTACCTTGGTAATTTATTCATCTTTACTCAGTTTTCTCCTCTATAATCAGTTACCAGATTGTTTGGTTTTTTTACTCGTGTGAATTTTACAAGTTCTTTAAAAGTGGATACATTTTTGCCCTTCTTTTAATCACAAGAATAAATTGCTTGCTTACATTTGATAACAAGTTAACAACTGAAAATCACAAAATGTATTTGACAGAAATCATTTGCGTCTTTTCCTTACTTCTTACTCTCCTTGGCATTTTTCTTAAGTAAGAGATTTGCCCAAAAGGCATATATGTTGGAATAAATCTGTGTTACCATGGCAATAACCAGAAATAAAAGCAATGTAAAAAAATGTGTTACAGCCTCTTGATTACAGTCAGGAATGAGATCTAAAGAGAATATCTTCAAAATTAAAAATCTTCCCAAAGTAGAATCAAAAGATCTAATACAATGTATTTTTTTTTTTGCCTACAGTCTACCTGTTTCATCCTGTTGACAATCAGCCAGAATTTCAGTAAATAATCAGAAGTCATTCAAAAATATTTGTATATGGAAAATATAAACAAAGAATGCTCCGAGAGGACTTTCCCTGCTCAAACTGGGATAGGAGGTTCTCCCACCCAGAAAGAGGCACTTTCTTTTCTGCTTTATTGATGCTCTTTGTTTCAGGAGAATGAGGGCTCTGGCTACTAGCAGCTGCTGAACTCAGGCCTCATGCGGAAAGCAAGAGCATAAACCAAGTTAGACATGTTTTTAGTCCCTTTCTTCTCTCTTAGAGAAAGAGTGGGGCCAATCTAAATGCTTAGTGCTAAATCCTAGGCTTTACTGAGGTTTGATCAGGAGCCAAACACTGTGCTAACAAAAGAAGATACCATGAGGATTAAGACATGGCTCTGCCTTTAAGGAGCACAGAGTCCAATGTGCAGGAGAACTTATGACATGGCAGAGGACAGAAGAGGGCAGAGGAATAGAGTAATCAGTGTAGCACAGAAAAAGGGGTAATGAAACAAGGGCGTGGAATGTTTTACAGAAAAATCAATGCTTGTTGAAATCTTGCAGTACAAGTAGGATTTGCCCAGAAAAGAAGTGGAAGCAGGAGTAACATTGAAGACATTTAACTGCCTGCACAATCTGGGCACTACTGATTCTTTACTCTGGAGCAGGGTCTTGAAACCCCACTCCCCCCATGACAGGTGTCTGACTTGTTAGACTTACAGGGAGGGAGCAAAAATTCCTGTAGAAAAAAAGATACGGTTGTGATAACTCCTGTATTTGTATAAAAGCATTTCGATATTTTAACAACCAGTGTATCCATGTTCGTCTGTATTCACTAAGCATCAATCAATCCTGATTTGGGGGAGAAACTTATAGATGGCAGAAACCATCTGCACAAAACACCGGGTGCCAAGAGACCATGGAGAGTCTCAAGCTGCTCCAAGTTTAAACCCTGCAGAACTGGGACCAAAGGATATGATGCAAAGGAGACAAGCAGAGGCTCATTCCTGAAGAATCTCTTTCTCCAGACTAAGATCATCAAACTGTTTTGAGTTGATAGTAAGACATGGAAGACTTTAACGCAGGCAGGTCAAGTAGTTAGAGTCATATTTTAGAAAGATCACTTTGGCCATAGAATGAAGATTAAATTTGTGAAGACAAATGTCTGAAAGCAAGACAACACAGTAAACAAACAAAGACTCATCAGTAAAGAAGGCATCTGTTCACAGCAGCAGGGCAGGGGAGATTCTCTGAGAGCCCTTCCTGCTCCATTACAGCTAGAAACTGGATAAAATGACTAGGTTCACAAGATAGTAAGGAAAATTGTCAACAAATAGAAGAAAGAGAAAAGACAGCAAACTGAAAAGAGTCGAGAACAGGAAGCTCTCTGAAAGCAAAAGCTGGCAACCAGCTCTGGGATCTAGAGACCAAGTCCAGGTCTAGCCTTCCCTCACAGAGGTGAAACTAAGACCTGCAGTAGGTGGGGTAGCATGCATTACAACATCATGGTGTGGCCGATGTGCCCAATTAGCCATAAAATCTATCCATTTTTTTTCTTATCTATTTTGAGGCTACTTATTTAAAAATTACATGTTCAGGATGGTTCTACCTTCCTGTTGAGGGGAATCCTATATAATTATGTAGCAAATTTCTAAAATGTTGATTTCCCTGAAATCTATCTTGTCTGCTGTGAATATAGTAACTTTTTCTTTTGGTAGTATTTGTCCCATATATTTTGTTTTCTTCCTTTTGCTTTTTAGTTTCTCTGCATTTTTATTTTAAGTAGAGCAGAGTACTTATTTTGCTAATCTGTATGAATCTTTCTACTTAAACTAGCGAGCATAGCCTTCTTGTACTTGCTGTAATTAGTGACATATCTGGATACGTTTTTACTAACTTGGCTAACACTATTTTCCTTGTTGTTTATGTTTCTCTTCTTCCTTTTCTTGTCTTTACTGGATTAAGTGCATTTCTGTTTAATTTCATATTGTTTCCTCTACTGCTCTTGAATTTGTACTGGTTGTTTCCTCTACTGTTTTGAATAGTTGCCCAGCTATCATTTTAGTTACCCTTTGTGACATGTTACAAAAATGTACAGATATACCGCTCTTGACAACAGAAATACATCCTGAGAAATGCATGGTTAGGTGATTTTGTCCTTGTTTGACCATCATAGAGTGTCATTCCACAAACCTAGATGATATAGCCTATTATACACCTAGGCTACTGGAAATGTTATTGTTCCTAGGCTAGAGACCTCTACAGCATGTAACCGTACTGAACACCGTAGGTAACTGTAATACAATGCTAAGAATTTATGTACCTAACCATGTCTAAACATAGAAAAGACACAGTAAAGTTATCATATAAAAGATAAAAAATGCTACATCTGTATATGGCACTTACCATGAATGAAGCTTGCGGGTCTGGAAGTTGTTCTGGGTGTCAGTATGGGAGTGGAGAGTAAAGTGAAGGCCTAGGACTTTAGTATACACTACTGTAGATGCCATAAACACTGTACACATAAGCTACACTAAATTTATTACAAATATTTTTCTTTCCTCAATAATATATTAACTACAGTGTGGGGTCCAGATATGTTAGCAACAATGAAGAAGGGGCCTCAGGGTGGGGGAGAACAATTCTGAGAAATGGCTAACCACAAACAACCAGCTTGTACAGCATCCTGTTTCCAAATACTTCATTCTGTACATAGCCCCAGCAGCATAGCCTTATCTGCCCATAACCTCTCCAGCACAACCCTATAAAATGTGCCTCTAGACCCTATCTCTTGGCAGACATTCTTCTCCCTGCTGTACTGCCCATTGCTTTCTTGCAACGTATCTTCTTACTTTCTCTAATAAATCTGCCTTTCTTTACCCACGACTATATTTGTAAATTATTTTACCACCCACAATGCCAGCTGCAGCCAGGCACACCAGTGACACTTACCTTACTGTAACTCTTTTATCAACTTTTTAATATTTTTAAACTTTCCATTCTTTATGGTAACAATTAGCTTAAAACACAAAGCCATTGTACATCTGTACAGAAAACTTAAGTCCTTAAAGCTTTTTTCTATTGTTAATTTGTTTTCTCTTTAAACTTTTTGTGAAAAATCAAGATACAAAAACACACACTAGCCTAGGCCTACACAGGGTCAGGTCAGGATCATCAATATCATTGTCTTCCACCTCCACATCTTGTCCCACTGGAAGCAATTCAGGGGCAGTAACACACAAAACTGTCATCTCTTGTGATAACAAGACTTCTTCTGGAATACCTCTTGAAGGACCTGCCTGAGGCTATCTTTTTAAGTAGGAATGCACTCAAATATAATGATATAAAAGTACAGTAAATATATAAACCAGTAACAGTAGTTTATTATCAAGTATAATGTGCTTATATGTACATAACTGTACGTGCTATACTTTTATATGACTGGCATCACAGTAACTTTGTTTATACCAGCATCATCACAAACACATGAATAATGCATGCAGTATGCAAGGACCAAGAGAAAGCATCCCCTTTGCCCTCTGAAGGTTTGCTGAAAAAAACAACACCCAAAGGGCAGATTAATTAGAGAAAAGACATACGATATTTATTAACATGTACACTGGGAGAACTACAGAGAGATTACCATCCTCCCGCCCCAAATGGATTCAGAAGGGTATAGAACATCCTGACAAAATGGATAATGGGAGGTCGGAGAGAAGAGGAATTCTGTTGAGGGAATTACTAGGGAGAATAAATGAATCCAGGAAGAGAGATGAACTGTACAGTATCTTGTTAAAGAATCTGTTCAGGTGTAGTTATATTTTTGGTGCTAGAGGGAGAGGAAGAATAAAACAATTGTTTTCCTTTGTGGGTATGGACATTAGGTAGATGAAAGAATTTAACAACTGTATCCTGTACTTTAAGAGAGATGATGGAGGGTTAAAGAGGTCCTTGAGATGTTAAGCCTTCACCAGTGCAGGATGTCAAAGCACCATATTTTCGGGTATGTGTTACTAAGTTCCAACAACTTTGAGGTTACTACATCTATGTTGTCACTAGGTGTCAGCTCCATTACTATCTATGAGACCACAGTGTTATATGTGGTCTGCTGTTGGCTTAGAATGTCATGAAGTCGTGCATGATATTTTGACATCTATGTTTTGTCTTTGTTTTGCTTATGCATGACATTATGACATCTATATTTTGTCTATATTTATGACATTATGACATGTATATTTTGTCTTTGTCCTGCTTCCTGGCACAGAGCTCTTAAAACCTTTGGAATTTTCCGATAGGAAGGTCTTCTCTTATTCATGATGAGCTCCTTTCAATCATACTTGAGTTTGTACTAATGAGATAACTGAGAATAGATATCCTGCATTGTCTCAGGTTGGTGCTGATCAACAGAAAGACCAAGTGATTAGAGAATTGGAACTTTCAACCCATGCACCTCGGGAAAGGGGAGAGTAAGGGGAATATCCCTGGACAATGAGATTTAATGCGCTGCTGTGCTGGGAAGGCATGGGCACTTCATGCTGCCCCCTCACTGTACCTACTTTGCCCTAAGCATCTCTTCTGCCTAGGTCTTCCTGAATTTCATTGTTTATAATAAACTGGTAAATATAAGTAATGTATTCCCCTAAGTTCTAGGAAACATTCTAGCGAATTATCAAACCTAAGAAGGAATTGTGGGAATTCCTGATTTGTAGCTGGTTGGTCAGAAGTATTTAAGGCCTGAGACTTCTGACTAACATCTGAAATGGGGCAGTCTTGTGGAATCAAATGCTTAAATCTGTGGAATTTGACACTAACTTTTGGTAGTGTCAAAACTGAATTGAGTTGGATTGGATTGAATTAAATTAAATTTGAGTTGAATGGTTGGAACCCCAGTAGGTGTCCAGAGAATTGAGAAATTGGTTGTTGGTGCTAGAAAACACTTCAGACCTTTCAAATGCTGACATGCATAATTAATGAAGTCTGAAACTAATTAATGTTTTAGCGTCCCAAAATATGTAAGGGAATTGGGACATAAAATTCTAATCACCCTCCATATGACTTAGATGTTATCATTTTTGTTTCTAATTCTTAGTCACTCAACATATACTTATTATTGGTATCATCATTGTCATTCACATGTTTGTTTAAATTTACCTAGAAATTTACTAACATTATTGTTGTCTTTTTTTTTTCGTATTATATAGACTCCCTTCTGAGATCATTTTCCTTATTTCCAAAATACATTTTTAAAAATAATTTTCTAGTTTTCTGTTAAATGTTCTCAGTTTTTGTTCAGTTATTTCACTTGGTTGGGTTGAAAGGCAGTGATAGTCCAGCTATTGATGAATAGGAGGACACCAGCAGTCTAAGCCGTAAAGCGGCAAAACAATGTTTTATATTATGACCTGTATTTTATATTAATTAAATGTGTGCTTTAAACAAGGCATTGGCTGGACAATTATTATGTAAAGGAGAAATATACTGTTGGGTGGGGTAGTTGTTTCGCACTGCACTGAGGACTAAAAAAATAGCAAATGTAAGGTGTTTAGGATTCTTGCTTCAAGACATAGTCACAAGTGCAGGGAGTTTTTATGACTACCCAAAAAAGTTTCTTATTCCTTGCAGCTATAGGGCTGGTATAATTTTAGAATTAGATGAAGAGGTATGTGGAATTGCTTAACTACAATATAAGTGAAATTTACAGCCTTGCCAAGTCTGGTAAGTGAAAAGTGGGACAATGATTGTAAGAATGGAAATCTGATTAAAGTAAAGCCAGATGAATCTGAATACCCTGAATTTTCCAAAGCCAATTAATTCTCCCTTGCTAGCAAAAACAACTCCTTGTCCCCTATGTGATTAGCATGGTCTTATCTTGCATGAAACTTCCTAAGGACCTCACCTACGATGATTATCTTGCCTTAGGCTGTCAATTGTCCTTATGCCTAAAAACTACTACCCTTTATTGTCTTCAGTCTTATATCAGGATGAAAACATGGCTCAGAAGAAGAAATACAGACTCCATCCTATAAGGACAATGATATGGTTTGGCTCTGTGTCACCCCCCAAATCTCATGTTGAATTGTGATCCTCAATGTTAGGGGAGGGAACTGATGGGAGGTGATTAGATCATGAGGATGGAATTCCCCCTCGCTATTCTTTTAATAGTGAGTTTTCACCAGATCTGGTTGGTTCAAAGTGTGTAGTCCTTCCCTCTTTTCTCACTCTGTCCTGTTGCCATGTAAAAATGTCTTAGCTTCTCCTTCACCTTCCACCATGATTGTAAGTTTCCTGTGGCCTCCCCAGCTATGCCTCCTGCCTAGCCTGTCCAACTGTGAGTCAATTAAACCCCTTTTCTTTATAAACCACCCAGTCTCAGGTAGCTCTTCATAGCAATGTGAGAACAGATTATTACAGACAAGATTTTTACAAAAAGTATTATAAAATTGTGCTAAGTTACATATCAGCAAAAACTTTGGGAATGTATGGGGATAGATCCTAAGAATGTCAGACAAAGGAAGAACAAACATTATTTTATATTAGGCAGTTTATCAGTATGGATGTACTTAGCAGAGATTTTATGTTCATTATACTTGCCCATAGGCCTCATAGGGCTTCAAGTACATGAAACAAACATAGGGAGAAGGTATAATAATTGTTTATAATAATAAGAATCTCAGTGCAGTCCTCTAACATTTTGTAGCAAAGATATGACCTCACTGACAAATTACTCTTCTTTTGATTAACAGCTCCTGACTTAGTATTAGGTTTTGGTAGAGTCAGAATAGGCTCAAGAGTGAATATGCATCCTGAGTGCTGCCTCTTGAATTCATTGTCAGTTGACCGCAAGTCATAAAATCAGGCTTACACAGCAGGATTCCATCAACATAGGACCAAGATCAGTTACTAGTGCTGGTTTTGTTTAATTAAAAGTTTTGGTGACACTTTAGTGGCACATGATTTATTAGTGTTGAACTGTAATAGAATTCTAACCACGGTGAGCAATGTTCTTGTTAACAATAAATCATTATAATCAGTGAATTGTAAGGAACAAGCTAGTTATAATTAATAATAAAGTCCTTAATTAGCAGAATTTTCAATGTCTGGCAAATTTAAGTAAACTATCTGTAAAGTTAAAAATCATCTATGATCATACAACCCAGAACAACCCAGAACATGTCCAATCTCATCTGAAAACTTAAGTATCACTTTTTGTTCATTTTTGATGTCCACAACTAGTTCAAGTCAAGAAGATCTACTCAAGTTTCATGCATGGATTTTCTCCACAGATTTTGCCCCATTCGTGTTACCATTACCATTAAGCTCTTAATAAAGGAACTGTTCCTTATGTAGTCTGTATGCTTTCAAGTGGTAATAATGTTCAGCGCAGACCTCTGTACTACTTTCTATTCATTCATTTAATTCATGTTTTCCAATCAACTTTTTAAAATGCCTCTAATCCCCACATACTATGTGTTACTGTGGATATAGAGACCAAAAGGCATCACTCTTGACTATGTAGAGTAACAGACTAAGAAGGTAGACAGGTAAACAAATCCATCTTCATTTTGTTTTCAAGACTGGCTAACAGGATTATGTGCAAAATATGCACATCATGTACAGTTTCAGTACCCACTTTATTTCTACTCCTCTTGTCAGGTGTCAGTAGTGGCTTTCAACCCAGCATTGGTTAAACAAGACAGATATTCATGAAATAATGTCAATGCTGCATGATGTCGCATATCCACAGGTCTATATATGACAATGTATGCACTTATCCTAACAGACACTTACTAAGCATCTATGCTGAGCCAGTTATATGGATAGAGAGGCATGATTCAGAATATTCAAGATAGATTTTGAACAATTTTCCTCATTGTAATTCACATTCTAGTTCAACTACTGTCCTGTATCTCTACTCCTTTTTGCAGCACAACTCCCGAAACAAAGTACGTAGGCCTGCAGTCCACGTTTCTTCTCTGATTCTCTCTTGAACTCTCTCCAAACAGACTTTAATCATGTCACCCCCTGGAAAGAGCTATTGTCAAGGTTCCCAATAATCTCTATGTTGTTAAATCCTGTGGTCGATTTGTTTCCTCACCTAACTTGTCTTAAATGTAGCATGCACGTTGCTCTTTTTTTCTGGAAACACTTTCTTAACTTGGCTTCTGGCAAAGTTACTGGCTGTTCCTTTACAATCTCTTTTCCTGTTTTTCTTCCTCATCTTCTCTAAGTGCTGGCAGTCCCAGGGCATGGTCCTTAGCCCTCCTCTGATTTGATGGGCATGTGGATCACTTCTGCCTTTTGGCTATTGTGACTATTGCTCACTCCCTATGTGATCTTTATGCCTATAAATCGTACCTATATTGTCTCCAATTTTATATTTCACCTGAATTCCAGATTTGTATATCTGCCTACTCAACATTTCTATTTGCATGCCTAACCACTATGTCAAAATTAATGGCTCCAAAATTGAGCTCCTCAGTCTTCTCACCTTCACCCCCTCTGCACCTGTTTCACCATAACTAGCTTCTCCTGCAGGCTTCCCCAACTCAATTCGTAAAAATTTCACTCACATTTTCTGAGTCAGTAACCTTGGACTTATTTTAGACTTCTCATTCTTCCTACATCTCACATCTGATCCGCAGCAGACAGACACTGCTGGCTCTGCCTTCAAAAACACATCCACAATCGGACTCTTCTTCTCACTGCCACACTTCCATCACTGGTGCAAGCCTTCATCATCTTCACCTGGATTATTGTAAAGGCCTCCTTACTTATGCTCTTAACCTGTACAAACTTTTCTCTGAAGACAGCAGGATCCTGTGAAAATGTAAATTTCTTCCTTCTGCTCTGCTGCTCTAAACCTGCCTGTAGCTTTCATTTTCACTCATGTCCTTAGGCTGGTTTGCAAGGCCCAACGTCTTCTTTTCCTAATTCCCCACCCATTCCCATCTAGTTTTATCTCTTGATTCTCTCCCTTTCTGTCACTCTTTTCAATCATACTGGTCTCCTTACTTTGACTGGGACATTCCAAGTTCATTCCCATCTCAGGGCATTGTAATATGCTGTTCCTTCTCAATGGGAAACTTACTAAAACACAAGCATGTTCACCTTGTGAGCAAAGCCTGCCCTTTCCACTCTACAGAAAATAGCAGTATTTCCCATCTACTTCGTACTCTATTCTCCCAACTTATTCTATTTTTCTCTATGACACTAACCATCTGAAAGTTTTTTTAATTCCCTGACTTTCTCCTTAGAGTGTCAGCACCATATGAAGGTATTTTGCCTGTTTTGTGCTTGGTTTTATCCTGAAACAATGACAGCACAGACTAGGTGATTAACTGACATTAACTCAATGAATGAACAACTTGAGAGAAGTGAAACTTCCAGCTGTATCTGGAAAGATGGATAGAATTTAGACAGCAATGGAATGTATTACCCCTCCGTGGAAGTATACACAAGTGCCATGTGAACAATATGAACACTACACTAGTGATTTAAACATGGGATAGCAGAGTGGCGGAGCAAGTCTCAAGAGAGATGATGGCCAAAGAAAATGCAGGACTTTGCTAAAGAGTATATTTCAAACACTTCTTATTTTTATAACGAAAATACAAAGGTTTGGTTTATATTTCTCATAAACATTTTATCAGACCAAAATGGCAGCATGACTGCTAACACCACATCTATGAAAGCATACTGTTCCAGTAGCACATCAGAGTCTGACCATTAGAAATGGCCTCTCCTCTAGGAATCGCCCAGTAGAACACAACCATAAAAAACGGTCTCTTCAGATCAAGGCTGTCCAAACTTTGAGTAAGTCGAAGTGAACCTCCATTGCTCTCTCCATGCAACCAAGCAACATTGGCTTTCTCCTCCCAGAGCCACCCAAAGAGAACCTTGGAAGTTGGGACAGTGAGGTGTGTTTTGCTACTGCACACTTATTTTCCATGTGTAAAGAGAGAATAGGGAAAATCTCTGTACATAATTTCATGAACCACATTTTGTAGTTTTTGTATTTGATGATTTGTTACTTGCTATAATGTAACAATAGATTTGTCACTTGCTGTAATGTAACAGACATTGGCTGAATTCCTACCCTGCCTTAACTCTGCTTAATCTTAAGAAACAATATAACTATTTTTTTAAAAAAAGTTCCCTGTGTAACTAGACCAGCTTGGAGTGGCTAGAAGCAAAATAGCCAACCAAATGACTCCAAAAAGATCTCAGACTTTATTTTACTTTCACTACTATGCTGAGTGACATTCCCACCAGTGCCAGGACAGTTGACAATTGGCTTGACAACAACCAGAAGCCATAAAAAAACAAAAAGACAGGCAGCACTCTAGCTCTGAGTTCACCGCCCATTTCCAGAAAAGATATGAATATTCCTTGCTATTAATGTCCAACTCCTTTACTGGAGAAACCCTATATTTAACTCCCTTGCTCCTCACTAGTGAAGAAGTTGATTTGTGAGCCATACTCTGAATTCTCAATTCCATGGTCATTGAATAAATCTTGCTTGATGCTCCCTTTTGGTTTCATGTGTTGGTTTCCTGATATCAGATAGAGAAGGACCCCATCTTTTGGGGAACAGTCTTTTAACATTTTGATGACATCTGAGGTTTTTCTGATTAGGGGGAGATTGCCCCTCCCATAGTTAGCAGACTCCTGGAAATAGCAGAGGGGTTTCTCATCAAGTGTGCCTTCATAGGCAAGCTAACCTGTTAAAAGCCCACATCCCTCATCTGCCTCTTCTTGCACTATGGATACCATTCCCCTTCCTTAGTCAACCCAGAGCTAGGCAACAACTGGAGACAGCCCCTACACTCCACCTGACTTGAAATCAAAGTAGCCATCCCTGAACCTGCTCAGCCTGCTTACCTTGCCTCACCAACTCCTTCCCTTGAAAACCAAAATAATGGCTTTTCTGAAGTGTCCTCCTCTCTCTCTGCCTGTGACCAACCCCAACTATCTACTCAGACATTTTGAAATTCTAAGTTGATGCAAGTGTCCTAAAACAAAGTGACATCCTTTTCTCCTAATGTTGGGTTGGTTGTATAAACGTGATCACAAATCATTATAAAACTCTTCCGAGCAGTGCTTCAAGCTTACAGAATTTCAAAGCCTGACAGCGCCCCTTTGAACTTGCCTCACTCAAAAGTTACTCTCTTATCCATGAACCCGCTTAGCAGTTGTGCCAGCATTGCTCTACCCAATGACTTCCCTGTCACCCCTTCACTTAATCCTTGTTCTTTCTGTCACTAGCAGATCCATCTCTATTTAGCTCTGATCCTCCATCTCACTGCCCCCACACTTCTCCCTACTTCCACCCCTGCCCTTAACCCAGCCCCAGGGTGCCCTGTGCAGTGCCATTTGTGATTGTGAGGCAGGAGAGGGTCTGGTGCTCATATCTGTTGAGGCAAAGCTGACCCATAAGTGCAAGGCCTCCTAGGTAAATCAGGTATAATCAGAAATGACCCCAAATTATTCAAGAACTTATTAAAACTAAGAAACTATGCAACTTCTGTTCTGAATCTGCCCAAGAACTATCTCAGGAGACAGTAAAACTGAAAAGACATCACACATCCTAAACTGCTATTTGTGTATGTAAACGGAGCATGGGTGGGTGGTTCAAGAGTGAGAGCTCGTGTCTCACATAAAGCCTAAAACAGTTACAATTGAACTTTTTCCCTTTTTTTTTTTTTTTTTTTTAGCAAAAATGAAGACAAATGTCTTTACATTTAGAGTTCTGAATTTAAGCATTAATTAATTTTGTAGGACACATTAGCATCCAAAGGTTACTCTCACTAGTGATTTCCCCTTAATATAACAAAATGTTAAGATACTTTGAAATCAGCCATGGAACATGACAACTGCCCTTTTCGTCTAAGATTGCTGACTCTCCAAAGGATGCTCATCACCTGTCAGGTTATGCTTATGGAAGGCTGTCATTTCAGACGCCCCTTAGAACCTTTTCCCTCAATTGTTCTACTTTTAGTTGATCCTTGGCAATCTGCTTAGAAGGATGCTAAACACAAAGAAAGATGTTGACAGGGCATCTTGGCAGGGTGGGTGAGTTTTCTACCTATTCTTTTTATTATCCAAATCATTTGAAACTGGGGTCTTAGCAAGGAAGAGCTCTACTCTGGCCTCTAGAAAACAGATGTAAGATTCTGTCTATTTTCCATTTTGATTGGATGGTTTTGACTGAGTTGATCTGAATAAAATTTGACAAAACTGACCAGTGGTTTGGCTAAGTTAATAGACGATTTGGAAAACACTTTCTGTGCCTTGTTTTTCTCATGGAGATAATAGTGGCTCTTAATTTAAATAGCTGTTGAGAAGACTGAAAGAGAAATTCATGGAGAGTACTTAAAACACAGCCTGGAGCTTAGTAAGTGCTCAATTAATATTAGCTATTAATATGCATGCTGTCTGCAACAGATTATTGCTAAGCATCTGTATTTATCAAGATCCTTTCCAAATACAACTAGGATTTTTAGGTTATTTAAAATAGGTTATTCTGAGCCATCTGAAATGACCTATGTACAGTAAATCAGTTGACCTGAGTGCCCTCTGTATACAAAGCAAGATAGTTTGAAATGGATAAATTGTATCAGAGGTAAAAACACAATACCTATCCTCAAAACACACACAAGTTAATTACCAGATAAAACTTCCCAGCCCTAGAAGAGTTTTATCAAATGAAAATATTTTAAACACTCATAACACTCCCAAATGTTGACTGTAATCTGCTCAGTGAAACGAGGATGGAGAAAACATAAAATACCATTGTCTTTCTAGCCTGTACAAAGTTTCAGTCTCTTCTTAGAGTTTAGCATCAAGGAAAAACATGTCTTTTCTCATTGACAAACAGTATACTTATTTTCATCATAAGGTTAAAAAGATTATAGCATTTTTAAACTAGAGTTGTGGACTGAAATTCCATTCTGCTCTGTTTCCTGTGCATAAAATGTGGGTAACAACAACTCCCTCAAATGAGATGGGAGTTCTGTGAGATACAATATATTTTAAAAACCTAGCACAGTGTGAGACATAGATTAATTGCATAATAACTTTTACTTTTCTATGCAAAAGTTTCTATGATTTCTTCTTTTCTGTTTCTTTTTTTTTCTTGTAAGTAGGCTTCTGGTAGAATTCAATGATGAGTTACAGTAATTATATTAGCTTTCCCTTAGTTATATTTCTCCATTTCTCTACAACAGAAATATTCAAAACAGGATCCATGAATTGACTTAAAGGGGTCTATGAAGAATCCTTCATAGGCTGTTTAAGAGATGAAACTCTGTCACCCGGGAGTGTAGCGGCACAATCACAGCTCACTGCAGTCTCAAACTCCTTGGCCCAAGCAATCCCTCTGCCTTGGCCTCCCGAGTAGCTGGGAATACAAGAATGCCCCATCATATTCGGCTTTTTAAAATTTTTGTAGAGGCAGGGTCTCACTAAGTTGACAAGGTTTATCTCAAAATGCCGGGCTCATGATATCTTCTTGCCTCAGCTTCCCTAAGAGCTGGATTGCAGGCATGAGTCCCTGCACCCCATGCCCTTACATGTGTTGATTTTTATGTGCTATGTGTTTAGGTTCATTATTCTGGAGAGAAGGCCCATAACTCATCATCTAAGACTCATAACTCATCATCAAAGTGTCTTCATCATACTTTAGGAGTAATCGTTAAAACTTGGTTTTTTTCCTTATTTGATTTTTTTTTTTTTTTTTTTTTTTAAGAGACAGAGCCTCTGTCTGTCACTCAGACTGAATATACTGGCACAATCACAGCCCACCATAATCTTGAACTCCTGGATCAAAGCAATCATCCAATTTTAGCCTCCTTAAGTTGTTGAATTACAGGTGTAAGACACAGGAGCAGCCAAAAAGGTTTTTGATCTTCTATTCCTATTATTTCAAGATTTTTCCTATCAGTTGATGTGGTTTGGCTATGCCCCCAACCAAATCTCATCTTGAATTGTAGCTCCAATAATCCCCACATACCACGGGAGGGAACCAGTGGGAGGTAACTGAATCATGGGAGTGGGCTTTCTCCGTGCTTTTCTCGTGATAGTTAGTCTCACGAGACCGATGGTTTTATAAAGAGCAATTCCCTTGCACAAGTTCTTTTGCCTGCCACCATGTAAGACATGCCTTTGATACTCCTCCTTCATCTTCTGCCTTGAGTGTGAGGCCTCCTCAGCCATATGGAACTGTGACTCCATTAAACCTCTTTCCTTTATAAATTATCCATTCTTGGGTATGTCTTTTTTTTTTTTTT